>NC_073383.1:1268363-1461996 GCF_028641065.1 Leucoraja erinaceus
AATAAGGAGTAAGCCATTTAGAACGGAGACGAGGATACACTTTTACTCAAAGAGAGTGGTGAGTCTGTGGAATTCTCTGCCACAGAGGGCGGTGGAGGCGGGTTCTCTGGATGCTTCCAAGAGAGAGATAGTTAGGGCTCTTAAAAAAAGTCAGGGGATATGGGGAGAAGGCAGGAACGGGGTACTGATCGGGGATGATCACATTGAATGGCGATGCTGGCTCGAAGGGCCGAATGGCCTACTCCTGCACCTATTGTCTATTGCATCTATATACTGTAAATAGCTCTATTGTAATCATGTATTGTCTTTCTGCTGACTGGATTGCACGCAGCAAAAGTTTTTCACTGTACCTCGGCACACGTGACAAAAGCATAAACTGAAACAGATCCTGTTGTTATTTTTGATAACCATCTTCACCAACTACGATATCACCTACTATAGTGTCATCTGTAAACTTTTCAATCATGCCCTGTTCATTCTCATCTAAATCATTGATATAAGCTATAAATAGCAATGGGCCCAGCAGCGATCCCTGAAGCAAATCACTAGCCTCAGGCCTCCAGTCTGAAAAACAACCTGTCACTACCACCCTCTGTTTTTTTCCTTGAAGCCATAAGGAGAAATGGAATATGTTTTTTTATGTTAGTTTTCACCGTGGTAAACACCAGCAACATGCCAGAAATTCAAGAGAGTCAGGGAGCCTATTTTTTTTTATTTTAGTTATGATCAATATCCATGCATCAGAATAATAATGTATTAAAAGCCATCTATCATTCTTCATATATGCAGAAAACAAAACACTGCAGATTTTGGAAATTTGAAAACAAAGAGAGCATACTCAAAAGTATTTACAGGCTGAAGAGGGGTCTCAATCCGAAACGTCACCCATTCCTTCTCTCCAGAGATGCCTCCTGTCCGGCTGAGTTACTCCAGCTTTTTGTGTCTATCTTCGGTTTAAACCAGCATCTGCAGTTCCTTCCTACACACACAAAAGTATTCATGACAGGCATCATAATTGGAAAGAGACACAGTTAATATTTCAGATTCCCCATTTCATATTTCAGATGCTGCCTTAGCAGAGTATTTCCAGCACCATTTAACCTCAATTATTTGCACCTTCTGACAATCCGCAATGGACTAGAATCCATAAGCTAGAATTCGGGGAAATTTTTGCTTCCTAAGAACAAAACTGATCAAACTAAAAATTTGAGTAGTTTGCGTGGCTCAGAATTACACCAGGTGCATCAATTCTGAACTCAATCATTGTGAATCCCTCATGACAATATGGCATGCCAACATTTTGGTTTGAATTAAAAAGGAAAGCCCTTGGCATCTGATCAGCCATGATCATATTGAATGGCGGTACAGGCTCGAAGGGCCGAATGGCCTACTCCTGCACCTATTTTCTATGTTTCTATCTCCAGACCCCAGGCGAAAACTCAGGATGTAGATGGAAAGAGCTCACAGGTTGTCACTCCAAAATATTAGTTGTGCATCTACATTGGGCAAAATTGTAATCAGGCTGAATTATAATATCTCACAGTCAAGAGAACTATAAATCACTACGTGGAGTAAAAATAGAGAAGAGTCTATTTGGAGAATATCATCCATGGCCAAAAATTGCCCTGATTAACTACTGGCTTTAACTCTCCTCCAAAAGGGCCGCGTTTCTACCTCCACCACACTACCAACAACCTATTGCAAAGATGACATGCATATACAATTTTTCCTAAAAGCCAGTCCTAAATTAGCCTTCCATCAATTTTATCAATGTCTATCTTTTTGTTTAGCATCCTGAGGTGTGGAACTTCATTTATTTCACCAGACTTTATTAACTTGCTTACTTCCTTATGTGGTCCCTCAAACCTCATATTCCACAAAATCAGTCCTCCAACAACAACAGTTACTCTTCATTACATGGACTGCTTTTTTCCTTTATATTTTAAGAACAAAATTATAACAGTAATTAACAATGCCAGTGATCTGTACTGTTTTAGAATGACTTATTTAAATTGGCTATCCAATTAGCAAAGCTTTCTATTGCTATCATAAAGTATCACACTAATAGAATTTTGTGAAATGTGACAAGTTCAGCTGCTCAGATTCCTTTCGATTTCATTTTTAATTAATTGCCCACAAAATATAAGATTTGCACTTTTCATTCTAACAATCAGCACCCTGTACTATTTTCTCTTCTGTTTAGTTCAGAGTTACCAAATCCTTTTAGTTCTCCTTATGTTTCTTGCAATTCACTTCTCCCTTCTCCTGAAAGTTAAATCTTTAGATTCAACAGATTGAGTTGCTTTACAAAAATACATTTGCAGAAACAGATTAGAATGCAGAAAATATTTGTTATGGCCATTTTCCCTAATTTATTGTTTATGATAGAGCTCAAACTCATGCAGATTATTTATTGTTTATGATAGAGCTCAAACTCGGGTACATTATTTTGTACTTGTTACACACTGTTATATTTGAAGTGTGTATACACAGATATGGCTATTTGAATAGGCATGTAACAAACCAGTGATGGATGTTGATCCCATTGGAAGGAAATATTTTTGTTTATTTTCATAAAATATTTTTGTCTAGGAATATTTTACCTTTTAGATATGGATCCCTGAGGTTGTGTAGACTATCTACAATTGGGAAAACATTAAGAATTTCCAGAGATCAATTAAGGGGCAGCTGCTTCAATGTAAATATTGGGTGAGAAGAAGATGCAGGTGGACATTTAAAATGGAAAATGTAACAAAAATGTAACCTGAAATAAGCTTTTAATGAAGAGCCACTTATGCATGCTTTTAATAAATAGATATTAATAGTGTGTGAAAACCTTTTTTCTCTCCTCCCTTGCAACTCGCTTCATCCACATGAACCATCTCATGCTCTCTGCCCTTCCAGGAAAATTGCTCACTGCTCAAGTTTATCTATACCATATAACCATATAACAATTACAGCACGGAAACAGGCCATCTCGACCCTTCTAGTCCGTGCTGAATACGTATTCTCCCCTAGTCCCATATACCTGCGCTCAGCCCATAACCCGCCATTCCTTTCCCGTCCATATAACTATCCAATTTATTTTTAAATGATAAAAACGAACCTGCTTCCACCACCTTCACTGGAAGCTCATTCCACACAGCCACCACTCTCTGAGTAAAGAAGTTCCCCCTCATGATACCCCTAAACTTCTGTCCCTTAAAGCTTATCCACGCCAACTCTGTCTATCCCTCTCATCATTTTAAAGACCTCTATCAAGTCCCCCCTTAACCTTCTGCGCTCCAAAGAATAAAGACCTAACTTGTTCAACCTTTCTCTGTAACTTAGTTGCTGAAACCCAGGCAACATTCTAGTAAATATCCTCTGTACTCTCTCTATTTTGTTGACATTTTGTCCTTCCTATAATTAGGCAACCAAAATTGTACCCCATACTCCAGAATTGGCCTCACCAATGCCTTGTACAATTTTAACATTACATCCCAACTTCTATACTCAATGCTCTTTTTTATAAAGGCCAGCACACCAAACGCTTTCTTTACCACCCTATCTACATGAGATTCCACTTTCAGGGAACTGTGCACAGTTATCCCCAGATCCCTCTGTTCACCTGCATTCTTCAATTCCCTACCATTTACCATGTACGTCCTATTTTGATTTGTCCTGCCAAGATGTAGCACCTCACACTTATCAGCATTAAACTCCATCTGCCATCTTTCAGCCCACTCTTCCAACTGGCATAAATCTCTCTGTAGACTTTGAAAATCTACTTCATTATCCACAACCCCACCTATCTTAGTATCATCTGCATACTTACTAATCCAATTTACCACACCTTCATCCAGATCATTGATGTACATGACAAACAACAAAGGACCCAACACAGATCCCTGAGGCACCCCACTAGTCACCTGCCTCCAACCCGATAAACAGCCATCCACCATTACCCTCTGGCTTCTCCCATTCAGCCACTGTTGAATCCATCTTGCTATTCCTGCATTTATACCCAACAGTTGAACCTTCTTAACCAACCTTCCATGAGGAACCTTGTCAAAGGCCTTACTAAAGTCCATATAGACAACATCCACTGCTTTACCCTCGTCAATTTCCCTAGTAACCTCTTCAAAAAATTCAAGAAGATTAGTCAAACATGACCTTCCAGGCACAAATCCATGTTGACTGTTCCTAATCAGACCCTGTTTATCCAGATGCTTATATATATTATCTCTAAGTATCCTTTCCATTAATTTGCCCACCACTGACGTCAAACTAACAGGTCTATAATTGCTAGGTTTACACTTAGACCCCTTTTTAAACAGTGGAACAACATGCGCAGTACGCCAATCCTCCGGCACTATTCCCGTTTCTAATGACATTTGAAATATTTCTGTCATAGCCCCTGCTAGTTCTACACTAACTTACCTCAATGTCCTAGGGAATATCCTGTCCGGACCTGGAGACTTATCCACTTTTATATTTCTCAAAAGCGTCAGTACTTCCTCTTCTTTGAATCTCATAGTTTCCATTGCTACTCTACTTGTTTCCCTTACCTCACATAATTCAATATCCTTCTCCTTGGTGAATACCGAAGAAAAGAAATTGTTCAATATCTCCCCCCTTTTGGCTCTGCAGATAGCTGTCCACTCTGACTCTCTAATAGACCAATTTTATCCCTCGTTATCCTTTTGCTATTAATATATCTGTAGAAACCCTTTGTATTTACTTTCACCTTACTTGCCAAAGCAACCTCATATCTTCTTTTAGCTTTTCTAATTTCTTTCTTAAGATTCTTTTTACATTCTTTATACTGCTCAAGCATCTCATTTACTCCATGCTGCCTATAATTATTATAGATCTCTCTCTTTTTCAGAACCAATTTCCAATTTCCCTTGAAAACCATGGCTCTTTCCAATTTTTACTATTTCCTTTCAACCGAACAGGGACATAAAGATTCTGTACTCTTAAAATTTCCCCTTTAAATGTCCTCCATTTCTCTTCCACATCTTTCCTATTATCTAAATGGTGGCCGACTAGGAAAAGGGGAGATGCAGCGAGACCTGGGTGTCATGGTACACCAGTCATTGAAAGTAGGCACGCAGGTGCAGCAGGCAGTGAAGAAAGCGAATGGTATGTTAGCTTTCATTGCAAAAGGATTTGAATATAGGAGCAGGGAGGTTCTACTGCAGTTGTACAGGGTCTTGGTGAGACCACACCTGCAGTATTGCGTACAGTTTTGGTTTCCAAATCTGAGGAAGGACATTATTGCCATAGAGGGAGTGCAGAGAAGGTTCACCAGACTGATTCCTGGGATGTCAGGACTGCTTATGAAGAAAGACTGGATAGACTTGGTTTATACTCTCTAGAATTTAGGAGATTGAGAGGGGATCTTATAGAAACTTACAAAATTCTTAAGGGGTTGGACAGGCTAGATGCAGGAAGATTGCTCCCGATGTTGGGGAAGTCCAGGACAAGGGGTCACAGCTTAAGGATAAGGGGGAAATCCTTTAAAACCGAGATGAAAAGAACTTTTTTCACACAGAGAGTGGTGAATCTCTGGAACTCTCTGCCGCAGAGGGTAGTCGAGGCCAGTTCATTGGCTATATTTAAGAGGGAGTTAGATGTGGCCCTTGTGGCTAAGGGGATCAGGGGGTATGGAGAGAAGGCAGGTACGGGATACTGAGTTGGATGATCAGCCATGATCATATTGAATGGCGGTGCAGGCTCGAAGGACCGAATGGCCTACTCCTGCACCTAATTTCTATGTTTCTATGTTTCCCATAAAACAAACTGTCCCAATTTACTCCTTTTAAATCCTTTCGCATCTCCTCAAAGTTAGCCTTTCTCCAATCAAAAATCTCAACCCTAGGTCCAGTTCTGACCCTCTGCATAATTATATTGAAATATAATATACGAGTTGAAATTATGAATTGTGCTTTATCTTGTACTAGCCTGTCATGCCAGCCCAGTCACATCCAACAGAAACCCTTAACTGTTGCAACATCTCCAACATTTTTTCTCTCTTCAGAGTTATCACTGACCTTTTCCACAATTGTATGTGCAAACTCTAATTGGATTAGCCCCAAACCTGAACCAAAGTAGGCTTTACAGAACTGACAAAGCTCATGCTTTGTGACAGACAATGGCAGCCTCTCATCACCTTCTTGAACCATCTGTAGTTTTTCATATAGCCACAACAGAATGTGTTTCTAATACAGATTTTACAGAATGTGTTTCTAATAATTCTAATCCGGAGAAGCGCTCCGACCGCTGGCCTGTGGCCTATAACATCTTGGAGCCTCGGTCTGTGGAGCTTCTGGCGGCAGGCGTGGAGCGGAATTTACTTTATCATTGTGGAGCAGGCGATCCCTCGCCGGGGCTCGCCAGATAAGAGCTCCGACTGCTGGCCTGCAGCCTACAACATCTTGAAGCTGCATACTCCGGTAAGGAGGTGGCCGATTGGGAGCTCTGGGCTGCGGGGTGTGCTCGACCTTTCCCGACGTCGGTGTTCCGACCATCCCGACCATCCCGACCAAAGAGCTTGAACATTGAGCCGTCCGTAGCAGAGGCTACGGAGGGTCAGGGCCCCGACCACGGGTGAACAAGGGAGGAGGAGGACTGTCTGAACTGTATTGCCTTCCACCACAGTGAAGAATGCTGTGGTGGATGTCTGTTGAATTATGTGTATTATGTCCTTTTTTAATTGTAACGCTGCATGGTAAATTACTTGAACTTGAACTCTACTTTGTTATCTGTTTACATTCTCAATTATATGCAGCAGATCACTTTCTTTTCTTCCCTCTTTGGCTTCATCACCACCAGCATCTCTCCTGGACCTACCCTATTTTAAATTTGTACAGCATGATGAAATCAGCTAACAGGAGGAAAATTCAGCAAATACCCTGATGATGTCCACTTTCACTCGCTAATCACTTCTGTTGCCCCTAACCACATCCATTACAGGCTGAGGTGCTTCCCATTAAATTTCTCATAATTAAAACAGTTCTTCCATGTCCTCATTTTTATAACCTCTTACTTCTGATCTCAAATTTCTAAAATCTGTGTACATCTCCATCATTGTCATTTGCTTATCACTCCTTTAATGGCTTCGTTATTGGTAGTAGGGCCTTGGGATGACTTGATCCTAATTTCTGGAACCTTTTTCTGTAGCATTTTTACCTTTCTACTTTTATTTTGCTTTAGGTTGGTGATTACATCTCTCTGAATTTTATCTTACATTTTTGGGAATTGTCTGAGAATTCTTCTGTTAACTATGGATGCATTACTTCACTAAGTGCAAACAAACTGTTATGTTAAATTCATCCAAAATTCTATAACTTTTCCATGAAGCATGTTCAAATGATAGCTGGCACTGATTGGGAAGAAGCACTTCAGCACAATTTTGAAATTATGAAATTATTTCTGATGCACCTTACAGGTTCAACAATGTATTAAGTATAGGAAATATAGAGATGCAGTTGATTAGTGCTGGGGGTAGGTGAAACCCCAGCAGATTGCTGTGTCAACAAAATCAACTCGTGATTAGTTTGTTGGTGTGTATGTTTCAAGTTAACATTCAAAGTTCCTGTTGAAAAGCTCAGGGAGGCAGTTTTGAGGAACTAGAACTGCAAGCTTGCAGTGTGAACTGTCTACAATGTACAAGCTATTCAATTGTGAAATTTAAAAAATGAAGGCATTTCATGGTGCCCAAATCATTTTAAAGATAACCATAAACTGATCTGTTTTCAGGAAATCCATTATCACATTACAGATCACCAAGTAACAAAACCGTTTTTGAGTTAGTATGACAATAAAAGGCTATCTATGTATCTATCTATTCTGTTAGGCAATAGTACCTGCTAACATTTTGAGGGAACTGGATAGAGCACGCATGGATTGTTTAATTTAAGGACTGCTGTCTGGAACAACACATTCTTAACATGTTTAAGATTGAACTGCAGATGCTGGAAAATCGAAGGTAGACACAAATGCTGGAGAAACTCAGCGGGTGATGCAGCATCTATGGAGCGAGGGAAATAGGCAAGGTTTTGTGTCGTGTCCCTGAAGAAGGGTCTCAGCCCGAAACGTTGCTTATTTCCTTCGCTCCCTAGATGCTGCCTCACCCGCATTTCTGTCTATTCTAAACATGAATTGTTCTGTTTTGCAGCTTGAACCATCCTTCAAATTTGTATTGATCAATAAATAAATAAATGTCATGAAGTATGTGTTTAACAATATGTACATATTCAGCATGTCGGGAATTGGCTGTTGCAAGAATGTCTGACATCAGCTTTATTCAATAGTTTGTTTAAACCAAGCCCGGTATACTAAAGTATGTATTGCTTAATGAGCAGTATTTAGAAACCATTTCAATTCAAAATGTGTAAGAAAGAACAGCAGATGCTGGTTTAAATCGAAGGTAGACACAAAATGGAGGAATTGTGAAGGTTTTGTAATTCCATGATTTTATCATCATTTAAGGTTAAAATTGTAGCATCAGTCAGCAGTTGAGGTAAACCTAATTTAACTAATGAATCCTGTGAACCATGTGATGTGACGTACTAGCTTTGGCCAAGTTTAGCAAAATAAAGAGAAACTATTACTCCTTGAATTAATGTTTTGTTTTTGGCTTCCACAACACATGTTTTCAAGTGGGTTATGCAACTTTTTAAGGTTATTCAGATTTATGTCATTCCAGTTTGCCCATGGTTAGTAAGAAGTTAGAATTATCAAATCATGAGAACTTGGAATAATTTTAAATATCTTTGTGATATTATACTGAGACATAAGAGTAGAATGTTGGAATGTAACGTCGAGGCTGCTCTGTCAATGAGTATTATGCTCAAGTTAAAGTATTTATCAAGCATTTAGTATCTAATAAAGTCATACAGCACAGAAACAAATCCTTCAGACCAACTTGTCCATGCTGAGTCCAAGATGTCTTCTTCAGTTAGTCCCATTTAGCCCATATCCTTCAATCTTTCCTATCCATGGACCTGTCCAAATGACTTTTAAATGTTGCATTTTATAAATGAACCAAGATAATAAAAAGAATAGCAATAAATGAATTGGGTAAAAGGAAAACAATAGGATTAGATAAACTTTGATGACAAGCTAGCAAATGACTTCCTCTTGAAATGAGATTTCCACTAATCGACAGCTTTTAACATGTATTGAACTACTGCATGTGAAATTCTGATACACACAAGGTCACCAGATTGATGCTGGTCTGATGTTTAATGATTTGAAGTGATATTCTCTGCCTGGAATTGAGCAGATTGCTTATTTGTTTAAAATGATCAGTGAATTATAGACTTCCAGGAATCAAGAGTATTTAATTGTCATATGTATTGATAAATGAACAATGAAATTCTTAATTGCAGCACCATAACAGACCTATAAATACAGTCCACAGAAACAATACATAATAATAAAAAAAAAACCCCAATAAATTAAAAACTGCAATACAATACAATAATACTTTATTAACCAAGTTTGTTTTGCAACATACGAGGAATTTCATTTGCCATGTTAGTCATACAAATAAAAAGCAACGGAACATACAAAATACATTTTAACATAAACATCCACCACAGTGACTCCTCCACATTCCTCACTGTGATGGAAGGCGCAAAAAAAAAAGTTCTATCTCTTCCCTTCTTTGTTCCCCCGCGGTCGGGGGCCTCGAGCCTTTCGTTGACGGGACGATCTTGATTCCCGTAGCTGGCGACGTTTGGGACCTTTGCGTCGGGGCGATCAGCTCCCGTATCGGGTGGATGTTAGCTCCTCCGCCTCGGGTGATCAGACCCCGGGTCAGAGTGTCGAACCTCTGTCGTTGGAGCTCCCAACTCGGCCTCTCCCGAGATTGCGAGCTCTCGATGTAAAGTCCGCAGGCCGTGGTTAGAGCGATCCCAGGCAAGGGATCAGCTCCGATGTCGTCCACGCCCCGCAGTAGGGCTCAAAGTCGGTCCGAGGAGGCCTCAAGCTCCATGATGTTAGGCCGCAAAACTACCGGAGATGCGATCCGGAAAACAATCGCATCTCCCGCAAGGTAAGAGAATGAAATAAAAGTTTCCCCCTCCCCCACCCCCCACATAAAACAAACCGGAGAACATTTACACAAACCTTTTAAACGCACTAAAAATAACAAAAAAATACGAAAAAACAGACAGACTGTTGGCGTGCTAAAAAATCCTAAAGTCCTCAGTGCAATAGACAGTAGACAATAGGTGCAGGAGTAGGCCATTCGGCCCTTCGAGCCAGCACCGCCATTCAATATTATCATGGCTGATCATCCCCCAATCAGTACCCCGTTCCTGCCTTCTCCCAATATCCCCTGACTCCTCTTTCTTTAAGAGCCCTATCAAGCTCTCCCTTGAATGTATCCAGAGAACTGGCCTCCACTGAATTCTATGAGGCAGAGAATTCCATAGACCCACAACCCTCTGTGTGAAAAAGTGTTTCCTTATCTCCGTTCTAAATGTCTTACCACTTATTCTTAAACTGTGGTCCCTGGTTCTTGACTCCCCCAACATCGGGAATATGTTTCCTGCCTCTAGCGTGTCCAAACCCTTAATAATCTTATATGTTTCAATAAGATCCTCTCTCATTCCAATACTAAAGAAAGTCCACGAGGGCCCTGTACAACTGCAGAAGGACCTCTTTGCTCCTATACTCAACTCCTCCTATTATGAAGGCCAACATGCTATTCGCTTTCTTCACTGCCTGATGTACCTGCATGCTTACTTTCATTGACTGATGAACAAGGACCCCCAGATCCCGTTGTACTTGTACAAATTATATAATAATCTGCGTTCCTGTTTTTGCTGCCAAAGTGGATAACCTTACATTTATCCACATTAAACTGCATCTGCCCCATCACCCAACCTGTCCAAGTCACCCTGCATTCTCATAGCATCCTCCTCACAGTTCACTCTCATAGTATCCTCCTCAGTTCATAGAACCAGCCAGTCCATAGAAATTCACAGTAGTAAATATTGTGTGGTGTTCAAGAGCCAGATAGTTGTTGGAAATAAACTATTCTTGAACCTGGTGGCCACAGTTTTCACAGTACCTTCTTCCCGGATGCAAGGAGTGAAATGAGAACATGGCCAAGGTGATATGGGTCTTTGATATGTTACCTTTTTGAGGCAGCACCTCCTCCAGATGTTTTTGGTGGGGAAGTCAGTACCTGTGATTAACCGAGTAGCATCTGCCACTCCTTGGTTCCTTGGTGTGAGTTAACGAACCAGGCCATGTTGCAACTCGTCAGTATGCTCTCTGACATACCTGTAAAAGTTCCACAGAGTATTTGTTGACATACCAATTCTCCTCAAACTTCTAGGGAAGTAGAAGCATTGATGGGCTTTCTTTAGTATTGTCCCAATTTGCTGGGCCCAGGACAATCTTCAGAGGTATGCACTCTCAGAAACCTGAAGTTATGGATTCTCTCCACTACCAACACTTGGCGAAGACAGATTCATGGAACCTTGGGTTTTCCCCTTCTAAAGTCAACAATCAGGTCATCGGTCTTCCTGTCATTGAGTGTAAAATAGTTTTTCTGGCACATTTAATCAAATGTTCAATCTCCTTCCCATACTCTGAATCGTCCTTCCCTATATTCGTATTATTTATATTTTTGTATTATTTGTATTATCAAAAATTTTTAAGATGGCATTGGAACTGTGTCTGGCTGCACAGTTGTGGGTATACAGTGACTAGAGCAGGGGAATAAGGTGCTCCTATGCTAATGGTTAACGAGGAAGAAGTGTTGTTGCCATTTTGCATTGATTGTGGTCTGCTGCAAAAGTCGAGGATCCAGTTGCATAGGGGTGAGTAAAACTCAGTTCCCAAAGTTTGACAATGTTTGGATCACAAAAAGGACATTGGACGTTCTCGGCTTCCTGCAACTCTAGGACAAGCAAATTGAAGTTCTAGAATGTTTAGAGTCATAGAGTCGTAGAGTGATGGTGTTGAAACAGGCCCTTCGGCTCAACTTGCCCACACCGGCCAACATGTCCCAGCCTCACTAGCCCCACCTGCCTGTGCTTGGTCCATATCCCACCAAACCTGTCCTATCCATGTAACTGTCTAACTGTTTCTTAAATGTTAGGATAGTCCCAGCCTCAACTACCTCCGCTGGCAGCTTGTTCCATACACCCACCACCCTTTGTGTGAAAAAGTGACCCCTCACATTCCTATTAAATCTTTTCCCCTTCATTTTGAACCTATGTCCTCTGGTCCTCGATTCCCCTACTCTGGACAAGAGATTCTGTGCATCTACCCGATCGTGACTTTATACACCTCTATAAGATCACCCCTCATCCTCCTGCACTCCAAGGAAAAGAGACCCAGCCTACACAAACTCTCCCTCTCGCTCAGACCCTCTAGACCTGGCAAAATCCTTGTAAATCTTCTCTGAACCCTTTCAAGCTTGGCAATATCTTTCCTATAACATTGGACAGAACTGAACACAATACTCTAAAGGGCCTGTCCTACTGCGGGGACCTAATTGGCGAGTTTAGAAGAGTTTGCCCTCGACTCATACTCGCAGCATGGTCGACACGAGGTCCTAAGAGGTCTTTGCAACTCTCCTTCATGTTCGAGCGCAGCCCCACGTACGCGAGGCCTCAGTTAGGTTGCCGTGTTTTTCTTTAGCATGCTGAAAAAGGCCAGTGCGTAAAAAAAAAGGTTGCCATGGAAAAAAAATCTATATTTTTTTACTCGTAGGTTTAGTCGATATAGGTCATAGTAGGTCGTAATGCTATTTGTAGGTAATCAAAGGCAATCGAGGGTAGTCGAAGGTAATCGAAGGTAGTCAAAGGTAGTCGTAGATAGTCTTCAACATAGTTGAACGAGGTTGTCTTCACTCTCCACTATTTGGTGTCCAATTTTTCCGAAGCTAGTTGGAGCTAGTCTTCAATATAGTCGAAGGAGGTAGAAGGAGATCGGAGGAGGTCTTCCACATCGTTGAAGGAGGTCTTCAACATATTCATAGGAGGTTCTCTACATAGTCGAGGAGGGTCGAAGGAGGTGTTCTACTTTGGCGATACAACACGACCATGACACTTTTTCATACTCTCCTAAACGCTTGTACACTCGCAAATTAGGTCCCCGCAAATTTGGACAGGCCCTTAAATGCGTTCTCACCAACGTCTTATACAACTGCAACATGACCTCCCAACATCTATACTCAATACTCTGACTGAAGAAGCCCTGTGATGTTTCTGGGATGTTTAGAGTATGCCAAATGTTAACTTTAAAAATTGTATATATTTTGAATTTCTTAAATTGAAAAACATTTTCCCTTGAGAAAATGTAACTTGTATAAATGAACCCAATTTTGTTTTGCTTAAATAAAAATAGATTTACATGGTATAAACAAAACTCAAGTAGAATTGGAATTAGAATGTGTAAAGAAAAAGAATGGATCGACTGGGCTTGTATTCACTGGAATTTAGAAGGATGAGAAGGGATCGTATAGAAACATATACAATTCTTAAGGGATTGGACAGGCTATGTAGGAAAAATGTTCCCGATGTTGGGGGGGTTCAGAACCAGGGTTCACAGTGCAGGGGTAGGCCATTTAGGACTGAGATGAGGAAAACCTTTTTCACCCATGGAGTTGTAAATCTGTGGAATTCTCTGCCACAGAAGGCAGTGGAGGCCAATTCACTGGATGTTTTCAAGAGAGTTAGATTTAGCTCTTATGGCAAATGTAATCAAGAGATATGGGGCGAAAGCAGGAACGGGGTACTGATTTTGGATGATCAGCCATGATTATATTGAATGGCAGTGCTGGCTCCTGCACCAATTTTCTATGTTTCTATCAAACATTAACAAAGAATATTGTTTTATTCAGCACTTCAGAGACTTAATTTCAGTTTAGATATGAACGGTGACGCGGTGTGATGACGTATGACGCACGGTGTTTTTTCAAGTGTCGCAATGTTTTTTCTGTCGCAGCGTATTTTGAAATGTTCAAAATCTTTTGGCGACACTGATATGACACCGGCAAAATCGCCAAGTGGAACAGGCCTTTAAAGGATGCTGCAATTGACTTTCAAAGTGCTAATTGTAGAGCTTTCACTAAATCACTTGTTTGTGGGATGTGCCAATAGTGTAATGGGATTATAAAGGCAGGACATTGATGCACCTCTTGTATGAAGTTTTTTAAAGAATTAAAAATTATTATTGACACCAATAAAAATAATAATAATCAGTCCCTGCTTATGAATTACTGAGGTTGGCACTTCATCGTTGCTTTCAATTGTGTGTTTTCATATTTATATTTATATATAATCATGGAGTTATACAGAACAGACATGGGCTCACATCCATGTCAATCTTTTTGCCCATCTTAAACCTACTGACTTTCTCTGATTTCACCTTTGACCATGTGTTTTGGATATCTACCGCTATGTTTAAAAAAAAAAGTTCCTCAAATCCCCTTTAAAACTCTTTCCTCTCACCTTCAACCTATGTCCTCTGCTTTATGATTCCCTACTGTGGAAGGGAAATTGTAACTGCCCTATATGTGCCTCTTATAATTTCATAAACCTCTATCATGGACTTGCTGCAGGAAAAACCAAGTCCAGTCCCTACCTATAACAAAAACCCTCCAATTCAGGCTACACCCTGGTGATCTCCTTGACATTCTCTGCATCACATTACTTCATTCCTATAGCATAGCAATCAGAACTGCACATAGTATTTCAAGTGCAGTCTATCCAATATTTTGTAAAGTTGCAATGTAATCTCCCAACTTTTATTCTATGCCCGTACCTATGAAGGCAGCATGTCATATGCCTTTTTATCACTGTATCAACTTGTATGCCAATTTCAGGAATTTGTGGATAGAATCCCACAGTGTGTCTGATCAACAACATTCCTTATTGGCCTAACAATTACTGTCCATGTCCTATCCCTCCTTATCTTAATCTTCATTAAACTAGATTCTAAAAATTGTCATCATTAGAAAACACTAATACTATTTTAATTAGCATGATAAATAATGATGACCAATACATTTGGAAAAGTATTTTCCTGCAATTAGTGAATTTGAAATTAGGTTATTTCCCTTCCTCTTTCTTTCCCCCCCCCCCCCCCCCCCCCCCCCCCCCCCCCCCCCCCCCCCCCCCCCCCCCCCCCCCCCCCCCCCCACCCCCCCCCCCCCCCCCCCCCCCCCCCCCCCATTTCATTTTTTTTTTGTTTGGAAACTGATTTGATCACCTAAATCATCCTTTCCTTGATTCTTCCCTTATTTATTTTCTGATCGTATATTATAGGTTATATATATTACTTGATTGCACACAAAGATCACTTGTTGTTTTTGCTTTGCTAGCCACTTTGAGGGGGGAAACATTTTTGGTGTGAAGGGTGGAGGCAACGTTACTTATCAAAAATCCTGAGATGATGTTTCATGTAAAATATTCTAAAAATTACGCAATATTTTACTTGAAGTTTGAACAGCGTCCTGGGTTCTGTCTGTTCTTGTTTGTTGTTTGACTTACATGCTCGTCTATAGTTTTGATCTGTACCAGCACATTGAATGCTTGGTAAGCTTCAGCTTGGTGTGAAATGGCGCATCATGCATTTTTGTATTGTACGGTGGAATGAGTTAGTTAGTTCAATGTTGGTTGTAGATTCATGCCTGACAATTACATTTGCCCATCCAAAGTACATGTTATGCTTTAACATGTTTCCATAATGCTCATTGGATTGTAGTGCAGTTTATGAATTAAGGATGTGTAGGAAGAAACTGCAGATGCTGGTTTACTAAAAGTCTGAAAAGTCTGAAAAAATGTCTCGATCTGAAACGTCACTCATACCTTCTATCCAGAGTTGCTACCTGTCCCGCTGAGTTACTCCAGCATTTGTTTCAATCTTTTATGAATTAGGGAACACTATCTGTAGATTCTGGGAAATGGAGAATTACTTTAAAATTAGACCTATTCATTTCCAACTCCCCCGGATGGCCCTCTACCTTCTTTAGACCTTTTCATTTCCAACTGCCGGCGGGACATCAACTGCCTCAAATATTCCACTCCCCTTATTCACTCTAACCTCTCCCCCCCAAAAGTACAGCCCTCCGCTCACTCTGCAGCAACCTTGACTGGATAATCAAACCCTCCGACAAGGGAGGTGCATTGGTAGTCTGGCACGCTGACCTCAACCGGACCGAGGCCAGGCGACAACTCTCAGACACCTACTCCTACTTACCCTTGGACCATGACCCCATAGATGAGCACCAGGCCTTAATCACAAGCACCATTACTTAAGCCTCCAACCTTAAGCCTCCAACTCCCTCTAAAGCCTCCAACCTTATCGTTCCCCAAACCTGCACGGCCTGATTTTATCTTCTCCCCAATATCCACAAACAGAACTGTCCTGGCAGACCCATTGTTTCTGCTCGTTCATGTCCCACATTCCACATTCCTCGACTCCCATCATATCCTCCCTGGTCCAATCCCTTCCTACCTATGTCCAAGACACATCACACACTCTTTGCCTCCTCAATGACTTCCGTTTTCCAGGCACACACTCCCTCATCTTTACTATGGATGTCCAGTCACTCTACAACTCCATCCCCCACCAGGAGAGTCTTAAAGCCCTCCAGTTCTTCCTTGACCGCATAACCAGCCAATTTCCGTCTACCAATACTCTCCTCCGCCTAGCAAAACTGGTCCTTACCCTCAACAACTTTTCCTTCGACTCCTCCCACTTCCTCCAAATCCAAGGCATAGCTATGGGCTCTCGCATGGGCCCTAGCTATGCCTGCCTCTTTGTATGGTAGGTTGAACAATCCGTGTTCCAGGTTTACACTGGCCCTACCCCCGAACTCAACCTCCGCTACATTGATGACTGCATTGGTGCTACCTCGTGCACCCATGCAGTACTCACTGACTTCATCAACTTCACCACTAATTTCCATCCTGCACTCAAATTCCATCCTGCACTCAGCATCATCATTGGCGGTCACTCGAAACGAGGATGACTGTCCTCTCATTGAGGACACCTGTGAGTGACTTTGTTTAATGTGGGGTGACTGGTGCACAGACAGCCACCCCATGGACCTTGACAAATCTGGGTGAGAATCTAGTGGCATGATCCAAGACGACCGGAGATCCTTTTCTGCTGCAGCCTTCATCCGCCTTCCCAACCGTTGTGACGCTCCACTAAAGTCAGCCATCATCCTCCGCCTATTCCACCGTTGAGGTCTTGGTTGGATTGTTCTTTGTCAGAGACCTCCCCCTCGACTTTACCACCATGGGTGACCCAACCAGGAGCATAGCTCCAGATAGCATCGCTCTCAGGATCTCAGGACCACACACGCTTCTCCACCATGACAAGGTGACAATCCACTCAAATTCACTTGGACCATCTCCGACATCTCCCTACCGTTTCTAGATCTCACCGTCTCCATCACAGGAAGCAGACTATTGACTGACATCTACTACAAACCTACTGACTCCCATAGCTATCTTGACTACACTTCTTCCCACCCTGCTTCCTGTAAAGACTCAATCGGACATGTCCTCATTCTTTAGGAAATGGGGGTTCTCCTCTTCCATTATAGACGAGGCTCTCACTAGGGTCTCCTCGATATCCCGCAGCTTCGCTTCTACTCCCTCTCCCCCCATTCGCAACAAGTCAGAGTCCCCCTTGTCCTCGCCTTCCACCACATCAGCCATCGCATACAGCATATAATCCTCCCAACATTTTCGCCACCACCAACGGGATCCCACTACTGGCCACATCTTTCCATCTCCACCCCTTTCTGCTTTCTGCAGAGACCGTTCCCTCCAAACTCACAGTTCAACTTGTCCCTTCCCAAACCATCCCCTGGTACTTTCCCTTGCAACCGCAGGAAATGCTACACTTGTCGCTTTACCTCCCCCCTCGACTCCATCCAAGGACCCAAGCAGTCATTCCAGGCGAGTCAGAGGTTCATCTGCACCTCCACCAACCTCATCTATTGCATCCGCTATTCCAGGTGTCAACTGCTGTACATCGGTGAGACCAAGCGCATGCTTGGCGATCGCTTTGCCCAACACCTCCGCTCAGTTCGCAATAACCAACCTGATTACCTGGTGGCTGACGCATCAACTCCCCCTCCCATTCCGAATCCGGCCTTTCTGTCCTGGGCCTCCTCCATGGCCAGAGTGAGGCCCACCGCAAATTGGAGGAGCAGCACCTCATATTTTGCTTGTGTAGTTTACACCCCAGCGGTATGAACATTGACCTCCAATTTCAGGTAGTCCTTGCTTTCTCCCTCCTTCCCCTCCCCTTCCCAGCTCTCCCACAGCCTACTGTCTCCGCATCTTCCTTTCTTGTTTCCGCCCCCCCCCGCACATCAGTCTGAAGAAAGGTTTCAACCCAAAACATCGCCTATTCCTTCGCTCCATAGATGCTGCCTCACCCGCTGAGTTTCTCCAACATTTATGTCTACCTTCGATTTTTCCAGCATCTGCAGTTCTTTCTTAAACATTATAAAACAAGTGTGTTGATAGGGAAAGGGAAATTTGGGGCTGGAGGGTTTGGGAAGTACAACTATAGAAGTTTCTTTGTTGCATTTGCCAGTGTTCCTCAATCGTGAGGTTCAGCTCTGGGACATTATGAATGATACATCTCCAAAGCCCCTCTCCTTCACTGGGCAAATGTGTTGGAAGTGCAGTGTTTTTTTTTTCCTATTCTTTCTCCCTTATAAAATTCAGATATTTGAGATTTGTCGTTGAGATTTATTATGATGTACATTAAGATCTCTTAACCATTTTAGATAAATTAGCATTTTGAAATAGTATAAAATGTTCAAGAAGTTGTATTTAAATGCAACATTGTTTTCAGGATTTTTTTAATGATTTGATCTCCAACCTGTTTTATAGTATGAATTCCAGATCTGAAGTTGGACCAAATGGAGATTCCAAAACACAATTGTAGCAGTTGTCGATAGTTCACCGCCATCTGTTTTGTTTTTGGAGGTCATAGGCATGCTCTGAATTTGCTAGCTAACCATTGGTATAGGTGTAACATAGGATGGAATATGGTAAATATCAATGTAGACACAAAATGCTGGAGTAACTCAGCGGAACAGGCAGCATCATTGGAGACAAGGAATAGGTGACGTTTGGGTTGAGACCCATCAATTTAACTTAATTTAAATTAAATTAAGGCTCGTGAATGCTTGGTTTGGTTTATTATTATTGTCATGTGCTCTGAGATACAGTGAAAAGTTTTGTTTTGCACGCTATACTGGTTAATCATACCGTAGGTGAGTACATCAGGTAGTGCAATTGATAAAATAACCAGTGCAGAATGTTGTAGCTACAGAGAAAGTGCAGGCTGCATTCAAATCTCTACAATTTCTTGCCACTTTGGACAGAACAGTTGCCATAGCAAACTTTAAGAATGCTTGTGTATTTTGAATACCTTTTGTATTGGATGCATTTGAAGCTGAGTAACATCTTGTTCCATTTTTGATTTAAATTAATTTAATCACATGGAAATAACTTGTGCTTACAATTTTCTTGTACATTCTATTCTATTTTTGAGACGTGGTGATTAGTTTACCAACTAAATTGGCGTGTATTAATTTGCCAAACTTTATCAAGAATTTATTCTTTGTGTCAGCTATGATTTATTATATTCTGAAAAATTGCATTAGGGTCATATATTCAAGGTTTGAATAATCCTAGTATGAATTAACAATTTTAAGGAAAGTAAGTATTATTGTTTTTGTTTTGTTTAATCATGAAACTTTTGCTACTTATTAAATAAGAGAGTAACTTCTTAACTCAATAATTTTCACCAAAATGCCAAAAAGTTGCACTTTTATCCAGAATTAAAACTAATCAAGATTCTGGATTTCTAAAACAGCTTTAACATCGTTGTGATGTTTTAAAAAAAAAAAATCCCATTGACACTAATTGTGCTCCTGAGGACAGTATAATTGTGGTCCTGAGAAGGATATTTCATTAATGTTGTTGTCGTTGAATATTACCCTACCCTTTGTCTGTATGATACTATAACATGCTTCAATGTAACTATTTGATGTATTTGAATCTTGAATTTTCTACTTTAACAGTTGTGAAGTAGTCACTGAACACCAGTTTTCTTCTCGCATGACTGAACAGTGGCAATCTCACTGAAACTGGAAGAGGAAATTACAAACATAAGGGATGATGGCAAGCAGAGGAGCCTCCAGACCAAATGGCCTTGGCCAGACAAAGATCTGCCAGTTCAAGCTAGTTCTACTGGGAGATATGGCAGTGGGTAAATCAAGTTTAGTTCTGCGATTTGTCAAAGGCCAGTTTGACGAATTCCAAGAGACAACGATCGGTGGTGAGTTTTTGAATAACACATTATTTGATGTATGTTATAACTATTTCATCTTAGATGTGCCATAGCGATTTTATTGTTTGATAATGTTATTTTTATAATATGGTTAGTCAAACATCAGTTTATTGTCCAGAGGTTTTCCTGGTGGACTGGACCAGTGGCACTGGCAGACAACTGCAATCAGGCACTTGACAATGTTCTTGGCCACTGTAAAATCTGCAATGCGGAGACATTTTTTCCACTGGTCATATTTTGTGGAGTTTGCATTGAAGCCAAGTATGATTATATTATATAAGCATCCTGACTGAATATCTACAGTTAACGATCATTTCCACTGGTCTCTTCACCCTCGCCCATCTGCCCAAATCTCTCATAGAGCAGGAAATTGATTCAGAGTGCCATCATTTAGATGGATGGATAATGCTCCAGCCACTCACTTGCACTTCCTCCAATCTAGTGTATTGTATTCAGCATACAAGATATCCTCTCCTGTACTTTGTACATATCAAATGCAGATCGGGTGACTGCTTTGCAGAGCACCTCCTTTAGACACTTACTTCAGTTACGTGTCACTACTTTCATTCCACCAGCACTTTGAACTATGTGTTCCAACAGAGCCCAAATGTAAGCTTGAAGAATATTGCCTCATCCACCATCTAAGCAAGGTAGAGACCTCAAGACTCGATTGAATTCAGCAATTTGAGTTATGCAACTTTTCCAAAATTTGTCATAATTAGTCATTTCCAGTGTAAGGTCATCCAGCTGTAACATTAACTCTGCATAGATGCCGCTTGATCTAAAACACAAAACAAACTGCTGGAGTATTCAGCAGCTCAGGCAGCATCTGTGGATAGAAATGACACTGGTGAATAAGGTAGTGAAGAAGGCATTCATAGAGTCATCTGGCACGGAAAGGGACCCTTCGGCCCAACTCGCCAATGCGGACCAAAATGCCCCTCTAACCAAGTTCCTTTGCCTGTGGTTTGGGCCATAACCCTCTGAATCTTTTCTATCCATGTACCAGTCCGTGTGGAAAAAATGTCTTTTAAATGTTGCTATTGTACCCCACAAAACAATTTCCTCTGGCAGCCTGTTCCTCATAAATCTTCTTTGCACCTTTCCAGTGTAATGGCATCTTAATGGCAGGGTGACCAAAACTGAACACAATACTCTAAGGTAACTCAAAATGTTGGAGTAACTCAGTGGGTCAGGCAGCATCTCTTGAGAAAAGGAATAGGTGACATTTCGGGTTGAGACCATTCTTTAGTATTCCCACACAATACTCTTGAGTACAGCCTCACGTAAATATTGTACAACAATAACATGTCTCAAGTTCTGTCTTTAATTCTCTGACTGATGAAGACCAGCATGCCAAAAGCCTCTTCACCACTCAATCTAAGTGTGATGCCACTTTCAGGGAACTATGTACTTGTCCTCCAACATCTCTCTGTTCTACAACACTCCCTAGGGCCCTACTGTTCATTGTCATGGTTCTCCCAATATACAACACCTCACATTTATCAGAATTAAACTCCATGAATTATTCCTTGGCCCACTTGCCCAGCTGATCGTGATCCTGCTTTAATTCTTGATAACCGTCTTCACTATATACAATACCACCTATTTTAGTGTCATCTGAAAACTTACTAATTATGTCTTGTATATTGTCGAACAAATCATTGATATTGATGACAAACAGCAATGGCATATCTCTAATCCCTTCATGCATCATTAGGAAAAGGCCTCCAATCTGCAAAACAATCTTCCATCACATGGTGTGCGGCACAGTGGTAGAGTTGCTGCCTTACAGGGCAGAGATGCGGGTTTTATCCTGACTACGGGTGCTGTCGAATTGCCCATGCATTCTCTATTCTCCACTGTGATCCCCATGTTCTTCTGGGGTAGACACAAAATGCTGGAGTAACTCAGTGGGTCAGGCAGTATCTCTGGAGAAAATGAATTGGAGACCCTTCTTCAGACTGAGAGTCAGGGGAGAGAGAAACTAGAGGGAAACTACTTTTGTTTCAGCTGCTGCGTAAATCCACTGGATTCTGATGCAGAGCTTTGTGATGCTCTACTGTACATCAGTAATTGGATTAGCATCCACAACGGAATTGGGGAAAAAACAAAATACAATTTCTGAATAAACAAGATGTAAAATTGTTAATTTGACTATATAAAATTAATTGCACTTTACATATTTTTATTTTGCAGCTGCCTTTCTTGCTCAGTCCGTTTGTTTGGATGACACAACGGTGAAATTTGAGATTTGGGATACTGCCGGTCAGGAACGTTACCACAGTTTAGCACCAATGTATTACAGGGGAGCCCAAGCTGCCATAGTGGTTTTTGATATCACAAAACAGGTAACATTAAATATTGTAAGTTAATACATAATGGTAGCTGGAATGAGCACAGCCAGCCTCTCAGATTTTAGAATATCATATAATAAAATGTATTCTTCAAAGATGCAGAACACATCTAAAATTGTAGCTGATAATCATAATCATCATTATTTTAAAATATTTCTTATTTAAATATTCAACTTAATTCTCCTTCCTCTAGAGAACACTGACAAACTTGCAAATAACAATTTAATTAATCCAAGTAGACATAAACCATTTGTGTAATGTGGTGGAGGCTGTTTTATTTATTTTTTCTAGAATTTGGATTTTGTTGGGATTTATTGGGATGTAATGTTAAAATTGTACAAGGCATTGGTGAGACCAAATCTGGAGTATGGTGTACAATTTTGGTCGCCCAATTATAGGAAGGATGTCAACAAAATAGAGAGAGTACAGAGGAGATTTACTAGAATGTTGCCTGGGTTTCAACAACTAAGTTACAGAGATAGGTTGAATAAGTTGGGTCTTTATTCTCTGGAGCGCAGAAGGTTAAGGGGGGACCTGATAGAGGTCTTTAAAATGATGAGAGGGATAGACCGAGTTGATGTGGACAAGCTTTTCCCTTTGAGAATAGGGAAGATTCAAACAAGAGGACACGACTTCAGAATTAAGGGACAGAAGTTTAGGGGTAATATGAGGGGGAACTTCTTTACGCAGAGAGTGGTGGCGGTGTGGAATGAGCTCCCAGTGGAAGTGGTGGAGGCAGGTTCATTAGTATCATTTAAAAATAAATTGGATAGGCATATGGATGAGAAGGGAATGGAGGGTTATGGTACGAGTGCAGGCAGGTGGGACTAAGGGGAAAAAAATTTGTTCGGTATGGACTTGTAGGGCCGAGATGGCCTGTTTCCGTGCTGTAATTGTTATATGGTTATATGGTTATTATTGGCCATTGTTTATTGGATTTGAGAAGTTAATGTCTGACCTGCTGAGTTACTCCAACTTTTTGTGTCTATCTTCGATTTAAACCAGCATCTGCAGTTCCTTCCTTTATATCTATTTGGAATGAGATGGAGCAGATTATGCAGGTGTTCTCATGTATCTGCCTTGTTCTTCCTCACGGTAGAGGAGCTAGTTTGAGACACAGTTGGTTTAGAAGTAATAATCGTTCATTTTGTAGATTGCCCATCCTGCAGCATGGTGCACTGCTGGTAGAGGAACTGAATGTTGACGATAATGCAGAGGATACGATTACACAGGCTGCTCTGTCCTGCATAAAGTGGGGCTGCCTGAATATTGTTGCAGCTACACTCATTCAGTGCAACTCCATCATGTTCCATATTACATCTTGCAACAGGAGCTGAGTCAATTGTCACGGGATACCCGGCCCCTGATTTGCTTTATTACCACAATATTTATGCGGATGGCCAACTTGGACTTCTGGTTATTGCTACCCCCTCGCCCGGGATCTTGTTGTACAGTTGGTGGCGGCAATGCCATTGGATGTGATGGGTTGGTGGTTAAGCATGCTTTTGTTGGAAATGGTCATTGTCTGGTACTTCTGAAGTGCAAAATCTGAGCAATATTTCACTGGTTAAAATTAGAGAATGGAATTGAATGTGAATAGGGCATCCTTGGGAACTTGCCACATCGATGAGTACATGCCAGTGTTAAACTGTACTGTAATTGAAAATTGGCTCCAAGCATAAGATTTCAGAAAAAGGATGAGATGGATCATGCATTTAGCACTTCTGGCTGAACGTGGATATGAATGCCTCAATTTTGCTACCAGCACTTGCTTGCTTTGCCCGCTGTCTTTGACGATGGGTTCATTATTGAGGCCTTCCTTCTCCTTCTGTTCACTACTTGATTGTACCCAATTATTCGCACAAGACATTAGAGCGCTATTGTGTGATCACTTTAATCTTGACCATTGTTTTGCGTGCATATGGTTTTGTACAGTTTCACTTGTTCGGCAATCCATTTTTATGTACTCCTTATGCCTCTCCTGGCATGATCTTCAGCATTACCCATGAAGCTAAGATTAATCCCTTAACCTCATAGTGGTGGTTGTGTGAGGAATAGGCTGGGCCTATTGTGATGTTGCTAGTGAGGGTCCACAATGTTTTGTGGATGTCTAGTTTCTAATTGAGTCTCTCCCATTTAGTAAAATTATAGTGGCCATCATATCCTTCGTCTGAGAATTTAGCAGCTTCTGCTATTGCTGTCATGGATAGGTACATCTTCAATGGTAAGTTTGGAAAGGCTGAGGTTAACTAGGTTCATCTCACATGGTCACCATCAACTTCTATAGATTCTGCCTGCTGGTGAGACAGGGTTGTTGTGATGGTGGATTCAATGGGCCATTGTATTTTATGTGTGCTTTCGGTTTAGACACCAGATCCCTGAAGGTTTGTGAGGAAGACCAGAGTGAATTCAGACCCTCGATATGTCCATGTTTATGTGTAGGAAGGACTGAAGATGCTGGTTTAAACCGAAGATAGACACAAAAAGCTGGAGTAACTCAGATAGCATCTCTGGAGAAAAGGAATGGATGACGTTTCGGGACGAGATCCTTCTGAGGACCCATCTGAAAAAGCATCTTGACCCGAAATGCCACCTTTTCTCCAGAGATGTGTCTGACCCGCTGAGATACTCCAGCTTTTGTCGTCTGGCCACATTTATCCCTTTTCTACTTTCACATGGCACAGTTGAGTAATTTCAGTGGATAGGGTGGAGTTAATCAAATTTCTGTGGGTTTGGAGTAGCATTTCACTCACATCAGCAAAGGTAAGATTATCTTTCCAGAGGACATTAGTGAACCAAATTAGTTTTTACAATTCAGTAGTTTTATTGTCTTCATCATGACTAAAACATTTGTTTTAACTCCAAATGATTAATTAAATTAACATTGATGGGATTGGGATTTATGTCACTGTATTGTTGACCAGGGCATTTAGTGGTTTGGTAAGTTACACAGAAAAGCTGGAGAAACTCAGCGGGTGCAGCAGCATCTATGGAGCGAAGGAAATAGGCAACGTTTCGGGCCGAAACCCTTCTTCAGACTGATCGGGGGTGGGGGTGGGTGGGGACAAGAAAGGGAAAAGGAGGAGTAGCCAGAAGGCTGGAGGGGGGGAGGAGACAGCAGGGGAGCTGAGGAAGGGGAGGAGACAGCAAGGACTA
Organism: Leucoraja erinaceus; assembly: GCF_028641065.1. Lineage (NCBI taxonomy): Eukaryota > Metazoa > Chordata > Chondrichthyes > Rajiformes > Rajidae > Leucoraja > Leucoraja erinaceus. The sequence goes on from NC_073383.1 coordinate 1,294,226, forward strand.
ACAGAATTGGGAGAATTCGATGTTCATGCCCCGGGGGTGCAGACTCCCCAAACGGAATATGAGGTGCTGTTCCTCCAATTTCCGGTGCTGCTCGCTGTGGCCATGGAGGAGACCCAGGACAGAGAGGTCAGAGGCGGAGTGGGAGGGGGAGTTGAAGTGCTGAGCCACCGGGAGGTCAGCTTGGTTATTGCGGACCGAGCGGAGGTGTTCAGCGAAACGATCGCCCAACCTCCGCTTGGTCTCACCGATATAGATCTGCTGGCATCTAGAGCAGCGGACGCAATAGATGAGGTTGGAAGAGATGCAGGTAAACCTCTGTCGCACCTGGAACGATTGCTTGGGTCCTTGAACGGAGTCGAGGGGGGAGGTAAAGGGACAAGTGTTGCATCTCTTGCGGTTGCAAGGGAAAGTGCCCGGGGAGGGGGTGGACCGAGAGGGAAGGGAAGAATTGACAAGGGAGTTATGGAGGGAGCGGTCTTTGCGGAAGGCAGATATGGGGGAGATGGGAAGATGTGGCGAGTAGTGGGGTCACGTTGGAGGTGGCGAAACTGACGGAGGATTATTTTTTGTATGTGACGGCTGGTGGGGTGAAAGGTGAGGACTAGGGGGACTCGGCCCTTGTTGCGAGTGCGGGGATGGGGAGAGAGAGCAGTGTTGCGGGGTATGGAAGAGACCCTGGTGCGAGCCTCATTTATGGTGGAGGAGGGGAACCCCCGTTCCCTGAATAGTGAGGACATTTCAGATGTCCTGGTGTGGAACGCCTCATCCGTGGAGCAGATGCGGCGTAGACGGAGGAATTGGGAGTAGGGGATGGAGTCCTTACAGGAAGCAGGGTGGGAAGAAGTGTAGTCCAGATAGCCATGGGAGTCAGTGGGTTTATAGTGTATGTCGGTTAGAAGTCTATCACCTGCAATGGAGATAGTGAGGTCAAGGAATGGTAGGGAAGTGTCGGAAATGGTCCAGGTGTATTTCAGTGCCGGATGGAAATTAGTGGTGAAGTGGATGAAGTCAGTCAGTTGTGTGCGGGTGCAGGAGGTGGCACCAAAGCAGTCGTCGATGTAGCGGAGGTAGAGGTTGGGGATGGGGCCCTGGTATGTATTGAACAAGGATTGCTCGACGTAACCTACAAATAGGCAGGCATAGCTGGGGCCCATGCGTGTGCCCATAGCTACGCCTTGTATTTGGAGGAAGTGGGAGGAGTCGAACGCGAAGTTATTGAGGGTAAGGACCAGCTCCGCTAGGCGGAGGAGAGTGTCAGTGGCTGGGTATGGGTTGCTTCTCTGGTCGAGGAAGAACCGGAGGTTTGGTGGTTTGGTAAGTTGTGGTTTGGTAAGTTGTGTACTGCGTCACACTGTGTCAACAATCGCAGTGACCAGTCTGCATCTTGTCCTTATGAAATGTTATATCTTCTTAAAATGTCTACTGTGGGTCACTGATCAAAGGAAAAACTTCTCTCATTTAGTTTATTTTTATATCTGAGTGATGGTTAATAATCCAACTGTACCATAGATCCTGAGTCAAGCCACTAGATGGTGTATTTAGCAAGTCATGAGGAAATTTGAATTGAAAGTTATTTTTAATTAACAAAACGTCGATATGTATCAGACTGTTGTTTGTATTGAATGTCTTGTACAGTGGGTCAAACAAATAAGCTTTTCATCACAGAGCTGTGTTTTCAGAATGCGTGCTTGCATTTCAGAATAAAACTGTAGGTTGCCTCCATAATGTCTGGCATCTTTAGGAAGGAATTCAAATAATGAAAGCACTAGGATCTTGTTAAAGTGCTTGTTGTTCAGTTGTATTCATTGTATGCATATTGACTTGTTATTACCCAATTATTGTATTCTATATTTGCCATAATATTTCCAAAATGAAGCTAAATTCCAGAAGCAAATTTGTTGCATATGTTATGGTATTTGAGTAATAAGTTAATGCATTAATTCTATTTGATTTTATTTAGGAAACATTTGATAGAGCAAAAGCATGGGTAAAGGAGTTGCAGAGACAAGCCAGTCCTAACATAGTGATAGCGTTGGCTGGCAATAAAGCTGATCTGGCAGATAAACGAATGGTGGAGTATGAGGTAATGATTTGAGACAACATGCTATTGTGCCGTGCCCTTTACATAGAATGTCCCTGATTTTTTTCACACCCTCAGTTTGAAACATCACTTTCACCTTCCCTCTCCATGACTGATGCAATTTATCATAGAGAGCAGTCCTGAACTACTATCTACATCATTGGAGATGCTCGGTTTATCTTTAAACGAACATTACTGGCTTTATCTTGTACTAAACATAATTCCCTTCATCATGTTTCTGTACATTGTGGATGGCTCGATTGTAATCATGTATTGTCTTTCTTAATTAATCTTAGATTGTTGAGTGTTTTTAATTTCCAAGTGCACAAAATGTAAAAGATTTGGCAGGACTGATATTTGGAATGGCCTAAGCACTTAAGCATTTCACTTTCTTTCCCTTAGGAAGCACAAACATATGCAGAAGACTGTGGCCTTCTCTTCATGGAGACATCAGCAAAGACTGCCATGAACGTCAATGATATATTTCTAGCAATAGGTAAGGTGTTTTAGATTATAATATTTGCATTGTTTGGTAAATGTGAATTAGGAATACATGAAATCTAAATAAGTGTTTGTAATCAGGATAAATTGTAGTTTTATGCAGGGGGATGACGCATAGCTCTAATTTCAGAGTAGAAGATTTTCACAGGAGAATGAGGTTAAGAGGGAAAGATAGATCACCCATGATTGAATGGTGGAGTAGACTTGATGGGACAAACAGCCTGATTTTCCCCCTCCTATCACATGAACATGAGGATCTAACATATACAGACTATAGTACTATAAGATTTCATCTGGAAGATTTCATCTAGATCAGATTTCCATCTGAATGATGAATTACACGGTTATATTTTGGAACCAAGCTCTTTGGCCCCTTTAATCTATACTGCCAATTAATGTGTCAATTCTTTTTTATTCCCCTTTTATTTTAATCAACTCCTCCCCCCCCCCCCCCCCCCCTTTCTGGACTTCTTTGCAGAAAGAAACTTTAATTTACAATAACAAATTTAAATTAACAATGCCTCATTCAAAGAAAAATATATAATGTCCATCTAACCTAGTCCCACTTGCCCCTACCTTTTAAATCTTTCTTGTACATGTACCTGTCCAAATAATTTCCATGTCATTGTATGCATAAATAATTGCCATTCTTTAAATATTTATAGCATGCTATCAAATCTCTTCGCCTTCTCTGCTGCACACTACCTACTAATTGTGACCCATTCACCAGCTTTATTTATTTATAAATAAAGTTATACTTTTTATGAACCCCACGTATTTTTTTTTTAAAAAGGAAATGAAGTGCTGGAGTAACTCCGTGGGTCAGGCACCATCTCTGGAGAAGAGTCTTGACCTGAAATGTCAGGCATTCCTTCTCTCCAGATGTGCTGCCTGTCCCGCTGAGTTACTCCTGCGTTTTGTGTCTATCTTCAGTTTAAACCAGCATCTTTAGTTCCTACCTACACATCTCTGGAGAACATGGATATGTGATGTTTCAGGCTGAGGTCCTTCAGACTGTGTGTGGGGGGGGGGGGGTTTACAAGAAAACTGGGAGAGGGGAGAGGCAGGAATAAGTGTGGCAGGTTGTAGGTGGTTGCAGGTGGTGGTGGTGAGGTGTTAAGCAGATGAAATCAGATTTTGCTTGGAAATATCAACAAATTTCTCTATTTTGATGTTTGCAGGGATCTTAGATTAGATGATTTTAAATAGCTTGAATTGAATCACGAGGCATAAAATTACAGCAAAGAGAATTGTTTGGATGCTGAACAGGTGATGAAGGACTTGAGTTTGTTTGCTGGCTCTGTATAACATAAATGGAAAATCATGTTCTTTCGTGTTGTTTCTACAATTAGGTAACTAAGTAATTATATGCTTTAATTTCAGGTCATCCAAGTAAGATTGTTTCATATTTGTTTCAGAATGCTTCAATCTATAATAACTGAACATTTCATTCAGTTCTCTCAATTTTTAAGAAAGTTATGGGCTTTTGACAGTCCTTGATCACAGCTTTTGTGTTAAGTCAATGGAAAAGCAATAGGGAACAAGATGCTAATTTCCGAGTGTGTAAATGGCCATAACTTTTTTAATACTGAAGATATGAAAGTGAATTAGGTGTCAAATTAAACTTCTTTTTATGCTTTATCTGATGGGATAAATTTCAGACTTGATTTTTAAAATCTCAAAATTTTGTAACATTGCTACAAAACATCAACTCGGCTTCAGTGAAGATTAAATTTCATATGTGCCTCATGCTGGAGCACAAACATCCTTGGGAAGTTGGAACACTTTCTCTCAGCCACGGTTGGCTATTTAGGGAAGTTATCAATGTATTCTATTATTTTCCCCACAGCTAAGAAAATGCCAAAAAATGATCCTCAAAATCCAGCAACCGCAGCTAGAAATCGGGGGTTAAATCTACAAGAAACGAATCAGCAGAGCCAACGGGGTTGCTGTGGCAATTAAGAACAGTATTTGGGCCTCGAAACAACATGAACAATTCAAAAATGGATATTGGAAATTTGGCTTCCTTTTTATATTATCAGCACACATTATTGTGCTAAATCCTTTTACCCTTCACTGTGGACATCTGCATGAGTCATTTTTCTCACACTTGACTACAGGTATCTGTCCTGTAGAAAGTAAACAATGTAAATAGCGTGATAAATCAATATGTAAAGGTTAGTTACTCTTTTCCCACCTGTTTCAATGAAGGTTTTCTTTGTAAATTTAACTTTGCTGAGAGAAAATACCCCCCCCCCCCCCCTCCCTGTCTCCTGATCTCCTATCCCAGTCTTCCTTATTAATTTTAATACAATTGATGTACAATAAGAATACAAAATTAAGTTTTCTCTAATGTTCTGCATTAAGTCTCCTTATTTAGCTGCATACTTTCTCATATAGTTTTAGCTTGTCATTTTGAGGCGGGGGGGGAGATATTTAAAAAACATGTAATGCAGCTTTGTATTAAATCTTGTACAAGTTAGTTATGAGAATATTTGAAGGGTGTGCTAATCCTGTTTACTTGGGCTCAGTATTATAGAAGTTTGACTTTTTTTGGTTTTTGTAGTTTGAAAACTTGGCAATAGTTAATCCATTCTAATTTTACAGGAAATACTGTTAATTCATTGAATGAACAAAATTAGCATTTAGATCAGGATTATTGATATCATGACCCAGGCTAAGAAAGCTCTTGGATAAATTGTTACAGATGCGTTAAATATTGTTTGTGCTGCTTTCAGTAATATTTTTGTTTTGCACACATTATGTATCCTGATGATATGGATATCCCCCTTCAAACAAGAAGGAAATGGTCTGATTGTAGGTCTGCCTTGTATGGTTGATTCTCAGCACATTTTGAGTTAATATTCAATATTCTTACATAAAATGAAAAGAAACGTGATCCAAGTTTCCAAATTTGTGTGGATTGAGGCGGTTCATTTATTTAACCTACTGTTGTGGTAGATGATAAGCAACTTGCAACACTGTTTAAATTGACAAACTGAAATTATATCTTTTATGTTTTCTAACACCTTCAGTTGCATGCAACACTGTCCTATGTATTTTCCCTCTAGCCGTCTGCAGGCAAAAGGCCAGCACAGGAAACTGCTTTATCCGTGTACATCTGGAGTATAAAAATACAGACATGTAGTACAGGCAGCACAGTGGCGCAGTGGTAGAGTTGCAGCCTTACAGCGCCAGAGACCCGTGTTCCATCCTGACTGGGTGCTGTCTGTATCGAGTTTGTACATTCTCCCTGGGACCTGTGTGGGCTTTCTCCGTGATCTTCGGTTTCCTCCCACACTCCAAAGACGTACAGGTTTGTAGGTTAATTGGCTTGGTGTTAATGTAAAATTGTCACTCGTGTGTGTAGGGTAGTGTTAATGTGTGGGTATCGCTGGATGGTGCGGACTCAGTGGGCCGAAGGGCATATTTCCGCACTGTATCTCTAAACTAAACTAAACTAGTAATGCTAATGGTCTTTTATTGATCAATTGAAAGCAGGAAGCAACTTAAAAGGGTTTTATAGCCAAGCATTATTCCTGTCTAAATTGCAGTTGAAAAAAATGTTGTTCCATTAATGGATTTAGAATTGCTGCAATGAGACAGACTATTTAAAACTAGACACTCTAAATCGTTTTAGAAATAAATAAAAATCAATGAAAACTCCTAGGACACTAATAGAACTTTCAACAATACTGCTGAGTATGATTTAATTTGCTCAGTTGTTTTGAAGCAGTGAGGGTATAGGCGACACTTTGGTCTCTTGAGTTGTCCAATTTACTGTTATGATATGAACACCTATCAAGGAACATGAGAAGGCTGTTTAGCTCCTCAAGCTTATTCATTCATTCAGAGATACCATGGGTATCCTTGTCCCCTATTGCTCAATACTTTTAGATAGAAGTTTATCACTCTGAATAAAAATAATATTTGAACTGGCTTCAACCACAATTTACAGAAGAGTTCCGAACCTCTATAACCTTTTGCATGTGGAAATCTGTTAATTTAATTCCTGAATAACCTGGTTCAAATTTTTAGATTATACCCTCTAGTGTTAGACCTCTCCAGTGAGGGGAGATAATTTTTCTGTCAATCCCATGAGTTTGTGTTAATGTCTTAAACTTAAATCTAACCGTAAAATTTCAGGAAATTTAACCTTAATGCGAGTATACACAAAATATGACCTCTGGAGATCACAATAATTTTGTTAAATTTAGCCAGAAAATATTTTCCAGGAGTTGATAACAATATTGATAGATGTTTTCTAGTGAACCTCCTCTGAGAATTTAACCAGCTTTATCAGGCACGGCCAACTTTAAATCAAGCTGGATTGCTGAAGAATTAAATGTTATGAAGATGATCAGTCACTCTTTCCTGATGACCATGCAGCAAAAAGCAATAGTAGGCTAATCCTTTACATCTCACCCTTCCTAAATATCCAAGTGTTGTACTATTGTACTACTTCCCAGTCTATACTATCCATTTCTGAATCAAGGACATTTCAGATAATCATTTGAGCATTTGCACTGCTTATGTACTTACTTTCCTTAAAACTGCGTAAAAAAATGTGATCCTTTGCCATTCTTTTCATGTCTTTACAACATTTCTTTCTACAGTTAGTTCTGCTAGAATGCAATAGTTACATTCTTAATAAACATGGTGTTATTGTAAATCGATTATAATAACAATTGTGTCAATGGGGGAAAGGGGTGAGAGAGTTTTAGGCTCGTAATTACAATGTTTTTTCAGCATAATGTTCAAAAAGTATTTTTTAATAGGTATGGTTATTTTTTACTGCAAGCTGAAAGTACTTAAAGGTTATATGTTACATTGTTTAATAGAGTATCATTGCGCAAGTGTCAATAGAAGCAATTGCTTGGCAATTTCAATGGCCACGCTGTGAAACTGACAGATAGTTTTTCAGAGACAATGGTGTCTGATAACAGTGAGAACGTTACAAGGAAACAGTTTTTTTCCCCTAGATTCTTTTTTCCAATACAGTTTGACAATTTCTAAAGTAACTAAAGTGTTTCTCTCATTTCCGGTCAACAATATATTATACCAATTCAGCCAGCTTTAAACATATTATTCCCAAATTCATCAATCGTCTTGTATCCAGTTTGCCGTAAGGAAACCCGCTTTATAGCAGAACTACCTGTATTGTTTTGTTTACTTTGTGTGATACCTTGTCCCTCTTCCATAAAACTGATGCACAATAATCGCTCAACATGTGTACTATTTTGTATCTACATTTGTAACATCATTATTCTAAGTTGGTAAGTACTAAAAATGTACATCATTGATCTTCTTTTCCTAATGGAAATAAAATGTTAATTTTGATAGCCCTTGCAAGTTTCTTCTCACTTCCTTTTTAGTGGGTCTTTTGCTATCTTGTCTTTTACATTTCATCACATTTTCCCAATCTCCAGTTTCTACCAGTTTTTCTCTTTATGAATACTATTTCTTCTAGTTTTACATTGCCCAAGGCTGATTTATTATGTTCTGATACAGTTTTCTCAAACTGAAAATTGACCTTTGTACATTTCTTACTGAACTTCATTTTGTTCAGTTACAAATTGGCTAATTTTATCAAATACAATATCTCATTGCTTGGTAGTTAGCATTACCTACATTTTAAACCTTGGCATCTGTTGCAACTTTCGGGCACTACATGTCATTGGTGCTGTGAATAATAAGATAAAAGCATGGTGGAAATGTAATGAAAGGACAAACACTTTTCTCACAGCTAATTTTGCACCCAAAACACCAGGAATGCTGAACTGACCATGGATCACATCAGTTATCTATTGAGATGTGAAACCATGCATCATGCCTAGACTTCAGAGGAAGGAAGTAAAAAGGCCAATTCAGTATGAAAGTATATCTTATTCTGTATCTAGAATAATAAGACTGGAAGGTGCAGAAACACTTTAATGTCTCTTAAAAATTGAAATGGGAATGGGACATCTGTCATTGGAATGATTTCAATTTTTGAAACTGTTATAGTTTATGTTATGTTCAAAGTAAAATTAATTTATGAATGTACAATTGGTTTTATTAAACATATTGTTTTTTTTGTGGTCCTCCTGCTACAAATGAAAAGATGCCCCTGTATGCAACCCATACCCCAACTCCAGCACCAGGAGTCATGAGTGAACCTGATGTCACCACTGTGGTGATGGAGTATGTTGGTAGAGGGAGATACCAGACTTGGACATTTACATTTCATGCATTTTCTTTTCATTGTGAAATCACTAACATAGACCTATTGATGCAGAAGTCAAATTGGCAATTATAAAAATGATATTGTTCATCCAATTGTTTGCATTCCTGAATTTAAAGTTTCTTCCCCACATCAAGCACATGTAATTTTTTTTGAAACTGAGATTTATTTTTATTTAAGGGTGTGTAAGCAGTGGAGGTGAATTGATGAAATCTTTGAGAATAATGTGTAGTTTAGTTTTTCCCAGAATTGTGACGTAAAAAGATTGCTTTCTATATCTGATTATTCTCAAACTAAATATTCTTTAAAAAATAATCTAAGCAGCCACATTTGTTAGATGCTTCAAAAGCATTGTTTTTATGGGGTCTTAATTTTTACAAATACTTTGTTGTTCTACATTTTAATTCAAGTTAACATTCATGTAAAAAGATGCATCAGACTTTTCAGTTGGCTTCATTTGGACTGCCCTGCTATATATATATTTAAGAAAATGAGCTGCTTCATTTGTTTCTGCGCTCGGCACTGTTGCTTCATTTTAACATTAACTGTGCTGCTTGAGGCCTTGGGACATCCATGTTAGGGAGGCTTATGATTCCAAAGTGCACATCGGTGGATCTTGGGTGAAGGCCGCATTGGGGCTGTGTAGTGCACTGCATCATCAAATAGCTCACAGCTTCTCCATCCATGCTTATGCACAAAGAATGACTAAGATAGACACAAAATGCTGGAGTAACTCAGCGGGACAGGCAGTATCTCTGGATGAAAGGAATGAGTGACGTTTTGGGTCGAGACCCTTCTTCAGACTGAGAGTCAGGTGAGAGGGAGACACAGAGGTAAGGAAGAGTAAGTGTGAAAATGAGACATCAAAATAACACATCTCCCTCTCCTCTAACTCTCAGTCTGAAGAAGATTCACGACCGGAAACGTCACCCATTCCTTCTCTCCAGAGATGCTCCCTGTCCCACTGTTACTCTAGCATTTTGTCTTCTTTCGGTGTAAACCAGCATCTGCAGTTCCGTCCAACACAAGAATGACTAAGATGCAGTAGGATTGTCCTATTTTTAAAACTAGCCTGGCGTCAGAAAAGGCAGAAAGTTGGTCATTATTGGTGGAGAAAATGGAAGGACCATTTTCCTTCATTTCCAAAAGTTGGAAAAATTACTTTTCAATACTGTTTTTTCAATTTATTCTTGCACAAATGGAAGATGTGTGTTAAAATTGTCATCCTTGTCCTATTGGAAAACAGTGCTGTAACTTCAGTTTGAAATTAAACACTATATACAATAACACACCAATACTGTCTTGTGTTCATTAAATGTGGAAATGATTTTGTAAAGATGCTTTTAGTTGCAATTTTATTGCAATAAATCTGGATCATTAAAACTGGATAAAGATAATCATTTGTCATAAAATAACAGATTGGATTATGGTTATGTTTATAAGATTAATAAACTTGGAACTAACTGGCTACTAAACATTGTATTATTACTGACAAAAGCTAGAGTAACACTGATGTGTCTCCTAGTTGAAGTAATATATTAAAATGAAAAGCTGAATGCATCTTTAATTTTAGACTGTTCTGTTCTATATGAATGGACTTTGCATTAAGATGTCATTCCTCTGCAGGTAGCAAAAAAAAGGATTTGAAAACTTCAAAATATTCGCCCCGCTAGGGTAACTTTTCTATTTTCTAACAAGATGGTATATATGAAACAAACCTTGCAGCATGCTACTTGTAAAACTATTTTATGAGTATGTCATGGCTGTGGGGCACCTCAAAAGACCATATTCAGTTTGTGGCATTTGGATAGCAGGCGCAGTGTTGGAGGTAAAGGAAGTCAGATTGATCATATTGATTGATTACTAATCTTCAGATTGATTAGGAAAATGAAATGAACGACCAGTTGTACTACTTTTGATATTGATGGTAAATGCTACTGAGTAGATCATCAAAACTTGTGCTCTATTTTTAAATGTATTCTGTTTAAGGATGTGGACAGGACCACAATATTGCACATACCCAACACTGCTTGAGTAACTGGGGGAGACTGTTGAAAAGCTGCTTTCTTTTTGGTGCAGAAAACTCCTATTGGGTATAAAGTTTCAAGATTTTGACCAAGCGATTAAAATTTCAAGATTAATTTCCAAATCCTGAAACCTGTCCTATCCATGTACCTGTCTAACTGCTTCTTAAATGACGGGATAGTCCCAGCCTCAACTACCTCCTCTGGCAGCTTGTTCCATACTTTGTTTGAAAAAGTTACGCCTCAGATTCCTATTAAATCTATTCCCCTTCACCTTGAACCAATGCCCTCTAGTCCTCGATTCCCCTACTCTGGGCAAAATACTCTGTGCATCTACCCGATCTATTCCTCTCATGATTTTGTACACCTCTATAAGATCACCCCTCATCCTCCTGCGCTCCATGGAATAGAGTCCCAGCCTACTCAACCTCTCCCTATAACTCACACCCTCTAGTCCTGGCAACATCCTCGTAAATCTTTTCAGGACTCTTTCAAGCTTGACAATATCTTTCCTATAACATGGTGCCCAGAACTGAACACAATATTCTAAATGCGGTCTCACCAACGTCTTGGTCCCATAGTAGAAGCGTCCACGTCGCGAGGCTGGAAACTGGAAGTATCCTGCGCTAATTCTGTGACCACCATCATCTATTGCAACAAGTGATGGCTCCCACTGATTGTCGCCAGAAGCTTGCCACCTTTTCAGGACAGACGATGACAGCGATGTCAACATTTGAAACATGGAAGATGGACACGAAAGAAGAAAACCAACGTTTATACAGTGTGGGAACAGGCCCTTTGCCCAACTCACCCACACCGGCCAACAATGTTCCTTGTTTTGTTAACAGCAGATGATGTTGGGTGCGTATTATAGCCAAGTTGAGTTTATTGTTGTATTCACAAGCAGGCTAAGGTACTGATACAATGAAAATCTTGCTTGCAGCAGTATCACAGGCACAGGTTTAGACTGAGCACACAGACATAAATGATATATAAATTCTGTAAGACAGTGAAAAGAAAAAGATTGTGCAAAAAGCAAGACAATTGTACAAAACATGATTTAAAATTAAAATTAAAATAAGTCCAAGTGGTGGTCAGTAGTGTTTTGTCGAAGTAGGATTAGAGTTGTGCAGGTTGGTTGTAAGAGCTGATGGTTTGTAGGAAAGTAGATGTTCCTAAACCTGATCGTGTGGACTTATGGCTTTTGTACTCGCTGCCCGACCGTAACGGTGAGAAATGAGCATGAGCAGGATAGTGGAGATCTGTGATGCCAGATGTAATTTCCTTGATACAGCACCTCGTGTAAATGCATTCAATGACAGGGAGGACTGTGCCTGTCATGGGCTGAGCTGTCCAGCTCTCACTGTAGCCTCTTGCATTCCTATGCATTGAAATTGAGGTAGCAGGCCATGGTGCCACGGGTCAGGATACTCTACAATGCATCTGTACAAGTTCATTAAAGCATTCAGTGACGAATATGGGGGGTAACTTTTTCACCCAAAGAGTGGTGGGTGTATGGAACGAGCTGCCAGAGAAGGTAGTTGAGACGGGGACTATCCCAATCTTTAAGAAATAGACAGGTACATGGGTAGGACGGGAGGTGAGGGAAGATATGAACCAAACATGGGCGGGTGGGACTAGTGTAGCTGGGACATGATGGTCCATGTGGGCAAGTTGGGCTGAAGGGCCTGTTTCCATGCTTTATCACCCTATGATTATGACAAGCTGAATCTCTTCTAATAAAGTAGCAGGCATGCCTTCTATGTGATTACATCTATGCGCTGGCCCCAGGAGAAGTCATCTGAGATGTTAATGTCCAGGAACCGTAAGTGTGTTAACTCTCCACCGTTGACCCATCAATGAAAACGTGCATATGGTCACCTGACTTCCCCTTTCTGATGTCAATGATTAATTTCTTGATTTTGTTCACATTGAGCTGTTGCTGCAGTACCACTCAACCAGATGATCTATCTATACTGTATGCTGACTCATAATAATAATAATAAATTTTATTTATGGGCGCCTTTCAAGAGTCTTAAGGACACCTTACAAAAATTTAGCAGGTAGAGGAAAAACATGTAAGGGGAATGAAATACATAGTAGAGACATGACTAGTACACAAAGTAAAGACAATTCAATACAAAACACAATATGAGGCAATTAATGCACAGATGAAAAGGGAGGGGGACGTGGGGCTAAGGATAGGCAGAGGTGAAGAGATGGGTCTTGAGGCGGGACTGGAAGATGGTGAGGGACACGGAATTGTGGATCAGTTGGGGGAGGGAGTTCCAGAGCCTGGGAGCTGCCCTGAAGAAGGCTCTGTCCCCAAAACTGTGGAGGTTGGACGTGGATGGAGAGGAGACCGGCTGATGTGGATCTGAGGGACCGTGAGGGTTGGTAGGGGGAGAGGAGGTCAGTGAGATATGGGGGGGGGGGGGGGGGGGCAGATGGTGGAGGGCTTTGTATGTGAGGATCAGGATTTTGTAGGTGATCCGGTGGGAGATGGGAAGCCAGTGAAGTTGTTTGAGGACTGGAGTGATGTGATGCCAGGATTTGGTATGGGTGATGAGTCGGGCGGCTGCGTTCTGGACCAGTTGGAGTCGGTTGATGTAGGTGGAGCTGATGCCAAGGAGAAGTGAGTTGCAGTAGTCCAGTCGGGAGGAGATGAAGGCATGGATGAGTGTTTCAGCAGCGGGAGGTGTGAGAGAGGGTCTGAGTTTGGCGATGTTGTGGAGATGAAAGAAGGAGGTTTTAATGACATGGCGGATGTGAGGCTCAAGGGAGAGGGTGGAATCAAAGATCACGCCAAGGTTGCGGGCCAGGCATGCCTTTTATGTGATTACATCTATGCGCTGGCCCCAGGAGAAGTCATCTGAGATGTTAATGTCCAGGAACCGTAAGTGTGTTAACTCTCCACCATTGACCAATCATTGAAAACGTGCATATGGTCACCTGACTTCCCCTTTCTGATGTCAATGATTAATTCCTTGATTTTGTTCACATTAAGCTGTTGTTGCAGTACCACTCAACCAGATGATCTATCTATCCTGTATGCTGACTCATCACCAAACGTGACTCAGCCAACAACAGTGCGGGCGTCATTCTTGAATTTGTAGATGGCATTGGAGCTGTCCCTTGCCACACCGTCATGGGAATAAAGAAATTAGAGCAGCGGATTAAGCACAGCCTTGAGACAAACTAGTGTTTGTTGTCAGTGAGATCATAAAATCATAAGTGATAGTAGATTTAGACCATTCGACCCATCAAACATACTCCACCATTCAATCGTGGCTGATCTATTTCTCCCTCCGAAACCCATTCTCCTGCCTTCTTCCCATAACCTCTGACACTGATGTTAGCGATTTGCACTGATTGATGTCTGCCAATGAGGGTGCCAATGATCCAGTTGGAAGGGGAGATATAGAAGCTTGGTGATGAGTTTGGAGGAGGTAATTGTGTTGAACAACAATTTGTAATCGTTGAACACCAGCCTGATGTATGCATTTCTGTTCATCAGATGGTCCAAGGCTTAGAGAACCAGAGAGGTAGCATGTAATGTAGACTTGTAATGGCGATAGGTAAATTGAAGCAGATCCAGATTATTTCTGAGGTAAGAGTTGAATTGTACCAAAACCAACCTCTCATGGCATTCCATTAAGGTGGATATGTACCTTATTGTTTTAATTTAGAGATATAGCACGGAAACAGGCCCTTTGGCCCATCGGCCAGCGATCCTGCATATCAATACGATCCCACACACACTAGGGACAATGTTTACATATATACCAAGCTAATTAACCTATAAATCTGTACGTCTTTGGAGCGTGGGAGGAAACCCGTGCGGTCATGGGGGGAACGGACAAACTCCGTACAGACAGCACCGTTTATAGTGTCTTTTTGTGGGTTTTTAATAAATAAAATCATAAACAGGATAATTGTCGTTTGGTAAGTCCATATTTACGAGCCATTAATGGTGTAAGATACAAACTTCTGGATTGAAAAACTCTTACCTCTTCATAATGTATGTTTTTGATTCATGGTTTTACTACTTATTGTACAGTATGCTCTCTGCCATTTAAGTTGCAATTTCTCAGTTGAGTATAGTACATAATTGATTGTAGAAAACATCACTTCTGAGGTTCACAGTGCCTTTGTCCAATCTCAATACATTCTGAAAGGTTGTGAAGAATGATAGATCTAGGGATGACTTTAAGAACAGTTCTAATAGCTTCCATAGCCTGCTGTCCCACTGCGGGTACCTAGTTTGCGAGTTTAGAATAGTTTGCGCTCGACTCAAATTCACAGCATGATCGACACGTGGTCCTAGGAGGTCTATGTAATTTTCCTTCATGCTCGAGAGAAGTTCCCGCATACTCAAGGCCTCAGTTAGGTCGAGGAGTATGCTGCCAGTAAAAATTGGTTGGCATGGAAAAAAAATCAAGATTTCTTTTACTCGTAGGTTTAGTCGAAGTAGGTCGGCATGTTATTCATAGGTAATCGAAGGTAGTCGTAGATAGTGTTTGTATAGTCGAAGGGGTAGTCAAAGGAGGTCTTCACTCTCCACTATTCGGCGTCCAATTTTCCCAAAGCTAGTCGAAGCTAGTCTTCAACATAGTCGAAGGAGATCGAAGGAGGTCTTCTACATATTCGTAGGTTCTCTACATAGTCGAAGGAGGTCGTAGGTGTTCTACTTCGGCGATACAAAATGACCATGACACTTTTTCATGCTCTCCTAAACTCGCAAATGAGGTCCCAGCAGTAGGACAGGTCCTTTAGGCCAATTCTTATGCCATTACCATGATCAAAACATTGTGGCAGAACTTTAATTTGTCACTCAGCAAAAAATGTAACCATGTCTCCAATACGCTCAGAGATGGAAAGTCAGCTCATTGTGATATCTGTCGTCATTAGCAACACTAATTGCTTTCACAAAAGTACATTTTTATTAAGGCAGAAGATTAAGTACAGGGACCATTTTTACTTTGATCTTCTCCTCCCCCCTCAGTTTTGCTGCTATGTACATACAGGATAATTATATTAGATGCCCGAGAATCAGGGCGATCTGGTGCATCCAGAAATGTATTGCCAAGTCTGATGATTGTCCTACTGAATATTAGGAAATCTTCCCAATGTAACTATTATTCTAGTCACTTTACAGCTAAAGTTCATTTCCCTGAAACCAGTTATCAGTGGGCAATCCTGCATTTGAACACCGATGGAAGGAAAAGCAGGGGGTTGGGGAGAGTGATCAATCTTTAATTCTACAACTGAGGCGTAATGTCTGGTTCACTCGAAGGGTTTACCTCCAGCTCTCGTCTCCACGTCCAATACATTTACGGCGGCAGGCGCGGGCACACCGCGACGCCCTGTGTCTCCCTTTCAAGGGAGATGCTAAAAATGCATTTCGTTGTCTCTGTACTGTACACTGACAATGACAATAAATTGAATCATTTCATTTCATTTTCATTTCATTTCAAAGACATACAGGTTTGTACGTTAATTAGTTTAATAAAAACTTGTAAATTGCACCTAGTTTGTAGTGAGAGCTTTCTCTTGGTGACCATTAGCAAATCGACATTTATGCTTTTACGCAAGAATCCTACATTTTCTAGATTAAAGGACTGCATTGCTGAAGTCTTGACAGTTTTGCAGATGGTCTTCAGTTGTATTGGAATCCTTTTCACAGCTCCAGTAGCAAATAAAATATGAAGGTGTCTACATTAACACTCGTAACTTCCAATAGCTGGTTACAGCCATTTCACAAATAGAAACATAGAATATAGGTGCAGGAGTAGGCCATTCGGCCCTTTCGCTGATCATCCAAAATCAGTACCCCGCTCCTACTTTCTCCCCATATCCCTTTTAATTTAAAGAATTTTAGAAAATATATCATATCCTGCCCATGTTTTATTACTCTAACCACATTTCATCCATCCTAAGATTCCTTAACCAGACATCTAGTTATGCAACAACTTGTTAGAATTACCACTCTTGGAAAGGCATTATTTAGTACTTAACTTTTATGATCCCTTCTGGCCCTCTAAGATGTTAGCTCTTCCTTTATCCTTGCCTCTAGCTTTACCCAAATTCATTTCTTTGAGCTTTGGCATTGATGCATTCAGCTGCCAAGCAAGGCAGCTTGTGAATGTGCCCACTGAACATCTCCACCTCTGTAATTTACAGTTCTGTGAGCCATCTTACTGACCAACCTTTTGGCCTTCATTACCAATACCTTCATGGGATTTTTTGTTTAATATTCCTGTGATACTACTTGGAACATTTTAATATAATAAATACACAATGTAAAGAGACCAATTTGATTCAGCAATAGCAAGTTTGCTTCCATACTCTGCGTAATAGGAAAGAAGAACATTCCTTGCTGACAACTGTGCACGTGCAAAGCAACCTTCTAATTAACATTGTTCCTCCTTTCAGTTCTCTATTATCTTATTCCTCATCCATCAGGAAGGCACTGGCTCTCAGCCAATGTGCCACTTTGAGCTGATGGTTAAGATTTAAAATTAGAAGGAACTGAAATATGACAGATCAAATGCAATGTCACTGAAGGCAGTAAATTACTAAATAATTAGGTAGAAAGAAACATTAATGTTTGTAGTAACTCAAATTGAATGATAGCTTTTGTAATCAATGTAAGAAGCATGTCAGGTAAATCACTGACACCGGGGAGATTTCCCATGAGAAAATTCACAAACTGCAATTATCTGTTTTTAGAAATGCATTGATTTTTTCTACAATCTTATTGCAAGACCTTAAAAATGGGGAGGCTAACTCATGAAGAATGCATGTTAAGTATCTTTGATAGAGTACCAGGTCAGACAGCAAGTTGAAGGTGTTAATTTTGGACTGGTGGTGCCAATTTCTTCAGATGCCCTTGGCTAGAGATGGGGGGAGAAAATAGTCAGCACCATACTATTTACTGTATCGCAAGGTGGACTATTGAAAGTAAAACAGAGGGATTTTGTTTCCGAAAATCCTCTTAAACAACACTTTAAACAAAAGAAGTCAAGATTACTCGTATATGAAAGTAGCCAATCTAATTTCAATCTCTAATATTTATATTGATCAAACAAGATTTGAAAATTCAGGACTGCTCCTGTTTTGGAAGAAAATAAACAGGTAAAAAATGTAAAATAGTTGGCAACACACGGAAAATAATTCCAGGCAAAAACTTTGTTTGAAAGGTACTTGATCGTTTTGACATGTTGCATTATATGGCAACTTTGATGAGCTTAATTCCCACAGTATAAAAGTCAATGCACAGATTATTTAGCTGTTCGGCCTTTCATTGTGTCAATCGACTAATAGGGGGCCAATTTATGCATTAAATGCATTTTTATTGTTAAAAATAAATTGTTTTCCTACATTGTGCTAGGCATCTTCAGCTTTTAAAACAAATCCTCTACTGATCATATTCTAACTCGTACATGTCAAGTTAAAAACATTGTGGGTAAAAGCACTGCTCTTGCTGTCCGACATCTCACATTGTCTTTTTATTCATTATCTTCATTTTCATCAAGCTGCGTGCGATATATATTCTGGTTGCGCCTCTTAATTAATTTTATTCCACTGCTCCCATTCTCATGCTCATTACTGTTTCGTTTCACAGCCTTTGTGAGTGTACTCTTTCCTTCTCCCTCGGTCATGCTGCTATCTCCTGATCTGTCCAGTTCCTCATTTGCGGAGTCCTGTGTCTCATCAGATGAGACGATCATAGAATCGGGGAGATCCCGCACATCAGATAAATTTGTTGATGAGTCTGTAAATGGATGGTCTGGGGAAGGTTCTACGGAATGTGCGCTGAGTTCCCCATTATCATCAACATCATCCTCCAGTGTTATTTCATCTGGATTAATGGAGGAGGAAAGTCCAGATGTATCAGTGGTATAATCACTGGGCTCCTCGGGATTCTCAGCACCATCTATATCATCCTCTTCATCAATGAGCCCCTCATCTTCCATTTGTTTCACCTTGGCATTCAGATCATTGAGGCCAAAGGTGGCACAGAACTCAGTTGTTTGAGGATTGATCAAATGGACAGATTCTCTTGATTTCTGTGGATTTGCTGGGTCATAGACGGGAACTGTAGGACTAAAATTATTGGGAATTTGGAGATCATGGCCCTGTTCTTCCAACAGTTCGGCAATGTTTTCTTCAGACACACTGTAATCCCATCTGCATCAAAACAGAATTACAGGCACATAAAACAACGAAGGGATTAAATTAACACTGTTTTTGTTAATAGCTAAGAAGATTATACATGCATTAAAAATAAATGCACAGATGGACACACAGCCAAGACCTTTAAAAACACAGCTACATGAATAAACAGAACAACCAGAATGATTATATTACATTTCTATCAGGAGGAATTAAATCATTCAATTTCTAAGTGGCGAATGAAGATTTTGGCAAACTGGAAAGGGTATAGAAAAGATTTATGAGAATGTTACCAGAACTAGAGGGTCTGAGCTAAAAGTGAGAGGTTGAACAGGCTGGTATTCTATTCCTTGGAACGCAGGAGGATGAGGGGTGATCTTATAAGGGTATACAAAACTCATGAGAGGAATAGATCGGGGAGATGCACAGTCTCTTGCTCAGAGTAGGTGAATCGAGGACCAGAGGACATGGTTCAAGTTTATTGTCATGTGTCCCTGATAGGACAATGAAATTCATGCTTTACTTCAGCACACAGAATAGAATAGGCATTTACTACAACACATTAATAAATAAACTGATAAAGTGCAAATAACAAATAATGGGTTATTAATGCTCAGAGTTTGGCCGAGCCAGGTTTAATAGCCTGATGGAAGTAGCTGTTCCTGAACCTGGTTGGTGCAGTCTTCAGGCTCCTGTACCTTCTACCTGAAGGTAACAGGGAGATGAGTGTGTGGCCAGGATGGTGTGGGTCTTTGATGATATTGCCAGCCTTTTTGAGGCAGCGACTTCGATAAATCCCCTCGATGGAAGGAAGGTCAGAGCGGATGATGGACTGGGCAGTGTTTACTACTTTTTGTAGTCTTTTTCTCTCCAGGGTGCTCAAGTTGCCGAACCAAGCCACGATGCAACCGGTCAGCATGCTCTCTACTGTGCACCTGTAGAAGTTAGAGAGAGTCCTTGACAAACCAACTCTCTGTAATCTTCTCAGGAAGTAGAGGCGCTGATGAGCTTTCTTGATAATTGCATCAGTGTTCTCGGACCAGGAAAGATCTTCAGAGATGTGCACGCCCAGGAATTTGAAGCTCTTGACCCTTTCAACCATTGACCTGTTGATGTAAACGGGACTGTGGGTCCCCATCCTACTCCTTCCAAAGTCCACAATCAGTTCCTTGGTTTTGCTGGTCTTGAGGGCCAGGTTATTGTGCTGGCACCATATGGACAGTTGCTCAATCTTTCTTCTATACTCAGACTCATCCCAATCAGTGATACGTCCCACAACAGTGGTGTCATCAGCGAACTTGATGATGGAGTTCGCACTATGACCGGCTACGCAGTCATGTGTATAGAGTGAGTACAGCAGGGGGCTGAGCACGCAGCCTTGAGGTGCTCTCGTGATGATTGTTATCGAGTCTGACACATTTCCACCAATACGAACAGATTGTGGTCTGTGGATGAGGAAGTCGAGGATCCTATTGCAGAGGGATGCGCAGAGACCCAGTTCTGCGAGTTTGGTAACCAGCTTGGAGGGGATGATAGTATTAAATGCCGAGTTGTAATCGATGAATAACAGCCTGACATATGTGTTTTTGTTGTCCAAGTGGTCCAGAGTGGAGTGGAGGGCCAGCGAGATCGCATCCACCGTTGATCTGTTATGGCGGTAAGCAAACTGCAGTGGGTCCAGGTTTTTGTCGAGGTAGGAGTGGATTTTCGCCATGATCAACCTCTCGAAGCACTTCATCACCACCGGCGTTAGTGCCACTGGTCGATAGTCATTGAGGCACGTCACCTTACTCTTCTTGGGCACTGGTATAATTGATGCCCTTTTGAAGCAAGTGGGGACCTCAGACCTCAGTAGTGACAGGTTGAAAATGTCCGTAAAAACTCCAGCCAGTTGGTCCGCACAGGATTTTAGAACACGACCGGGTATACCATCAGGTCCAGGTGCTTTTCGGGGGTTCACCCCTCTGAAGGATTTCCTGATATCGGCCTCTGTGACTGAGACTGAAATACCATCACAGTGAATGGGGTCTCGGGAAGGCACATCAGTATTCTCCCTATCAAAGCGTGCGTAAAACGCATTGAGCTCGTCAGGGAGTGATGTTTTGCCAACATTCGAGCTGCCTCCTGGTTTCGCCTTGTAGGAAGTGATTGCATTCAGGCCCCGCCACAGCTGCCGAACATCTGTATCATCCTCCAGTTTGGAGCAGAAGTCCCTTTTAGCCTTTTTGATGGCCTTTCCAAGGTCGTATCTGGACTTCTTGTAGACCACTGTATCATCAGACATGAATGCCCGGTGTCTGGTCTTCAGAAGAGTGTGGATCTCAAAGTTCATCCAAGGTTTCTGATTGGGAAACACTCGGAAGGTTTTGATGGGGATGCAGTCCTCCACACATTTCTTAATGAAGTCTGTAATGACTGTCGCGTATTCGTTCAAGATTTAATAGGAATCTGAAGGGTAACTTTTCCACTCAAAGGGTGGTGGGGATATGGAACAAGCTGCCAGAAGAGGTAGTTGAGACAGGGACTATTCCAACGTTTAAGAAACATTTCGACAGGTCAATGGATAGGACAGGTTTAGAGGGATATGGGCCAAATGCAGACATGTAGAATTAGTGTAGCCTGGACATGTTGGCTGGCGTGGGCGAGTTTGGGCCAAAGGGGCCTTTTTCCATTCTATATCACTCTGTGACCGATATCAGACATATAATTATAAGCAGTAATGATTAGGATGCATCAGTCAAATGTTGAGGAACACACTCATACATATAGGAAGGGTCAATGTAATAATTTATACACAATTCACTTTTCTAAATTGCCTTTTCAAATTTAATTTGTTCAAGTTTACTGTATTCTAAATATGATCTGGGTCTACTCTTTCTGAATACATAGATTTCATAAATTGTTATTAAAGGTTCAGCTTTAAAATGTGCGATCTGAAGAAACCTGATCTAACACTTGCAAAATGCACCAGACTTACTTTATGTACAAGCTGTTATTCTCAGGCATGTTCCAATTTTTCGGTGTGACGTTAATTAATTCATTTGTTGCTTTCAGAATGGCCAGCCATTCGGAATCATATTCAAGTTGGTCAGAAGCATTTGGGTCATGCTCTATCTCCACAATCTAAAGTGAGAAGATGACAAAAGAAAATGACTGAAAATGCAAACTATATTGAACGTAATTGTAAACCAAATAAATGGAGTGAGTCAAGCCAACTTCTAGTAGAAAATGATCCAGGTTTCAGTACTTCTCAACCTGAAGGCAGATGAATCCCCAGTCTCCATCCCAGAGTACTCAAGGAGGTGTCCCTAGAAATCATGGATGCATTGGTGACCATTTTCCAATGTTCTGTCGACTGGATCAGTTCCTGTGGACTGGAGGGTAGCCAATGTAACTCCACTTTTTAAGAATGGAGGGAGAGAGAAAATGGGGAATTATAGACCAGTTAGTCTACATCGGTAGTGGGGAAGATGCTGGAGTCGATTATTAAAGATGTTATAGCAGCGTATTTGGAAAGCAATGATGGGATTGGTCAAAGTTAGCATGGATTTATAAAGGGGAAATCATATTTAACTAAACTAGAATTTTTTGAGGATGTAACAAGTAGAATGGATAAGGGAGAACCAGTGCATGCGGTGTGTCTGGACTTTCAAAAAGCCTTTGACAGGGTCACACACAAGAGATTAGTATACAAAATTACAGCACGTGGTATTGAGGATAGGGTATTGACATGGATAACAGAACTGGTTGTCTACAGGAAGCAAAGAGTAGGAATTAACGGGTCCTTTTCAGAATGGCAGGCAGTGACTCATAGGGTGCCGCAAGGCTTGGTGCTCGGACCCCAGTTGTTTACAAGATATATTAATGATTTAGACGAGGGAATTAAATTAACATCTCCAAGTTTGCGGATGACACAAAGCTGGGTGGCAGTGTGAACTGCGTGGAGGATGCTATGAGGCTGCAGGGTGACTTGGGCAGATGCAGTATAATGTGGATAAATGTGACTGGTGGCAAGAACAGGAAGGCAGATTATTATCTGAATGGTATCAGTTTAGAAGGAGGTGCAATGAGCTCTGGATGTCCTTGTACATCAGTCACTGAAAGTAAGCATGCAGGTACATAAGGCAGTGAAGAAAGCTAATGGCATGTTGGCCTTCATTGCAAGAGGATTTGAGTTTAAGTATGGTATGGCAACTGCTCTGTCTCCGACCAGAAGGCATTGCAGAGGGTGGTGAAAATTGCCCAACGCATCACCGGTTCCTCGCTCCCCTCCATTGAGTCTGTCCAAAGCAAGCGTTGTCTGCGGAGGGCGCTCAGCATCGCCAAGGACTGCTCTCACCTCAACCATGGACTGTTTACCCTCCTACCATCCGGGAGGCGCTACAGGTCTCTCCGTTGCCGAACCAGCAGGTCGAGGAACAGCTTTTTCCCGGCGGCTGTCACTCTACTCAACAACGTACCTCGGTGACTGCCAATCACCACCCCCCCCCGGACACTTATTATTATTTATTCAAATCATTTGCTATGTCGCTCTTCCAGGGAGATGCTAAATGCATTTCGTTGTCTCCGTATGTACACCGACAATGACAATTAAAATTGAATCTGAATCTGAATCTAAGAGCAAGGAGGTATTACTGTAGTTGTACAGGGCATTGGTGAGACTGCACCTGGAATATTGTGTGCAATTTTTGTCTCCTAATTTGAGGAAGGACATTATTGCTATTGAGAGAATGCAGCGTAGGTTCATCAGGTTAATTCCTGGGATGGCAGGACTGTCATATGATGACGTGTGTATTTTTGCTTTTTCCTTAGTATGGCTGTATGGTAACTCAACTTTCACTGTACCTTAATTGTACATGTGACAATTAAATTGAATCTTGAATGGGTCGACTGAGCTTGTATTTGCTGGAATTTAGGATGAAAGGGGATTTTATAGAAATGTATAAAATTCTTAGAGGATTGGACCGGGTAGATGCAGGAAACATTTTCCCGATGTTGGGGGAATCCAGAACCAGGGTTCACAGTTCAGTTTAAGAATAAGGGGTAGGCTGTTTAGGACTGAGATGAGGAAAAAACGTTTTTACCCACAGAGTTGTGAATCTGTGGAATTCTCTGCCACAGAAGGCAGTGGTGGCCAATTCATTGGATGTTTTCAAGAGAGAGTTAGATTTAGCTTCTAGGGCTAAGGGAATCAAGGGATGTGGGGAAAAATCCAGAATAGGGTACTGATTTTGATCATAATGAATGGCAGTGCTGGCTCGAAGGGCTGAATGGCCTACTCCTGCACCTATTTTCTATGTTTTTATGTGTGCATGGCAGAGTCAGTGAAGAATTCCAAGATGACACATGCCAGCACACCTTACCTCTTGCTCTGCATTGGGCTTTTCTGCTCAGCCCTGTGGCAGATCAATGATTTGAAGAGAGTCCAGCTACATTGGACATTCAGGGACAGCTGGCATTCAAATACTGACCACACTCAGTTCATGGGGCCACTGATCTTATGGAAAAGCCAAGCTACTTTAACATTTATTTCTCCTCACAACCATTAGATTTATTATTGTGTGTTAAGGGAACAGCTATGGTAGTCAGTGGAGTGGAATGCTGCTCCTGTATTATGTGGGGAAATTAGGGAGCAGTCCAGCTGCAGGAACATGGATAGAGCAGGTTTGGAGGGATATAGGCCAAATGCAGGACTGGTGTAGCTGCTACATATTGGCCGGTGCGGGCAAGTCGGGCCCATGTGCCTGTTACGATGCTGTATCATGCTAGGTCCTCTCAGACCACATGGATTGGTTATAGCAGCAGTTGAAAACATGAGAAGCATACAAGAGGCTGAGAGGGTTATGGATAGTAGTTTCAGGGAGGCTGCCACACCAAAGGTTCAACCAGATAGATAGGTGACTTCCAAGAAAGGCAGGTTAGTCAGAGCGTGATAGTGTGGGCCCAACTTGCCCACACCGCCCAATATGTCCCAGCTACACTAGTCCCACCAGCCAGTATTTGGTCAATGTCTCTCCTAACCTATCCTATCCATGTACCTGTCTAACTGTTTCTTAAACTTTGGGATAGTCCCAGCCTCAACTACCTCCTCGGGCAGCTTGTTCCATACACCCACCATCCTTTGTATGACAAGGTTACCCCTCAGATTCCTATTAAATCCTTTCCCCTTCACAAACCTATGTTGTCTGGTCCTTGATACACCTACTCTGGGCTAGAGATTCAGTGCATCTACCTGATCTACTCCTCCCATCATTTTATACACTTCCATAAGATCACCCCTCATCCCCCTGTGCTCCAAGGAATAGAGTCC
This sequence comes from Leucoraja erinaceus, assembly GCF_028641065.1. Classification (NCBI taxonomy): domain Eukaryota; kingdom Metazoa; phylum Chordata; class Chondrichthyes; order Rajiformes; family Rajidae; genus Leucoraja; species Leucoraja erinaceus. The sequence goes on from NC_073383.1 coordinate 1,319,542, forward strand.
CAGCCTACTCAACCTCTCCCTATAGCTCAGAACCTCTAGTCCTGTTAACATCCTCGTAAATCCTATCTGTACCTTTTCCAGCTTGACAACATCCATCCTATAACATGGTGCCCAGAGCTGAACACAATACTCTAAATGCAGTCTCACCAACATCTTATACAACTGCAACATGATCTCCCAACTCTTATTCTCAATACTCTTACTGATGAAGGCTAATGTGCCAAAAGACCACATTATCTACCTGCTACGACCTTCAAGGGACCATGCACCTGCACTCCTAGATCCCTCTGCTCTGCAACACTCCCCAGAGCCCTACCATTCACTGTGTTGGTTCAGCCCTGGTTAGATTTCCCTAAATGCAACACCTCACACTTCTCTGTATTAAATTCCATCAACCATTCCTCAGCCTACCTGGCCAATCAATCAAGATCCTGCTGCAATTTTTCACTATCCACAAAACCACCCACTTTGTATCATCAACAAACGTGCTAATCTGGCCCTGTATGTTCTCATACAAATCATTGATGTAGATGACAAACAGTAACGGGCCCTGCACCGAACCCGAGGCACACCACTAGTCACAGGCCTCCAGTCTGAGAAGCAACCTTCCACCATTACCCTCTGCTTCCTTCCATGGAGCCAATTTTCTATCCATGTACACAACATCTACAGCTCTGCCCTCACTGATCTTTATGGTCATGTCTGCAAGAAACTCAATTAGATTTGTGAGACACGACTTCCCACAAACAAAATCATGCTGACTGTCCTTAATCAGCCCCTTCCCATCCAAATGCCTGTATAACCAACCCCTCAGAATACTCTCTCGTAACTTTACAACTACAGATGTTAAGCTCACCAGCCTATAGTTCCCAGCATTTCCCTGCAGCCCTTCTTGACTAGAGGCAAATTTGCCACCCTCCAGTCTTTAAAGACGACTCGTAAATTTCAACCTGGGCCCCCGCAGTTTCCTCTCGTTTCCCACAATGTCCTCGATATATCAAATCATGCTGATGATCCCTGATCAGAATACTCTCTCGGTAACTTTACTACAGATGTTAAGCATCACCGGCCTATAGTTCGCAGCATTTTCCCTGCAGCCCTTCTTGAATAGAGGCAAATTTGCCACCCTCCAGTCTTTACAGACGACACGTAAATTTCAACCAGGGCCCCCGCAGTTTCCTCTGGTTTCCCACAATGTCCTCGATATATCAGACCAGGCCCTGGAGATTTGTCTATCTTCATACACGATAGTACCTTCAGCATCACTTGGACCACAACACTGACTGGTCTCAAGACACTTCCATTGACTGCTCCAAGTTCCTCCATCCTCCTGTCTTTCCCTTTGGTAAATACAGAGAAATACCCATTGAAAACCTTGCCCATCTACCCATACAGAGGTGACAGCTTTGATTCCCGAGGTGTCCCACTTTCTCTCTCTCGTTATTCTTTTCCCCCTTATGTATTTATAAAATCTCTTGGGATTGTCCTGAATGCTATCTGCCGGAGCTATCTCCTGGCCTCTTTTTGCCCGTCTGATTTCCTTATTTAGTTTACACCTCAGTACCCGAAACTCATCCAGGGACGCACTTGATCCCAGCTGCCTATACCTGTCCCATGCATCCTTCTGATTCTTCACCAATACCTCAATTTCCTTCAATGGGTAGTGCAGCAGTCTCATGTGGCTTTCTCCCCCTAAAATGGGTAACATTTTGGGTACTGTTGGGGGAAATGACCTCTCAGAGTAGCAGCAACCAGAATAGTTGCATCATGGCTGGGCTTTGGTGAACATTAGGGCAGAGCTACGTCTAGGTGAGTAATAGTGACATGGGACTTTCTAGTTAGACAGACGCTATTATTTCTGTGGCTGTAAGTAAGACCTAGTGCCAGAGGAGGTCTGAAACGGTAGAGGACATTGAGAGAGGAGGATCAACCACCAGAGTTCTGGTACAGATTGAGACCAATTACATAGGTAGGAGGGGAGGTGAGGTCTTGTAAAGAGAATTTAGGAAATTCAAAAGGTTAAAAAGCAAGAAATCCAGGGCTGTAATCTCAGGATCACTACCTGTGCCATGAACCAGTAAGGCTTAAAATGTTGTCAAATCTATTAGAACAGGTGTAGAATTAATTGGACTTTCAGAGGCGCTTAGAGACAGTTTAAAAGCCTTAAAATCATCAAGCTACATTAATGATACGTTAGACAGACTTCACTGTCAGCAATCCGCTCCACCTTTGAGTTGCCAAGTTCAACCTATCTGGCCTTCTGCATTCATAAAAAGTAAATTGGACACCACAGGAGGAAAATATGAGCAACAAGTTGGGTCCAACATAACCTGGCCCAACAACCTAGCAGCACAGTGGTGCAGCGGTAGAGTTGCTGCCTTACAACGCCAGTGACCCGGTTTGATCCTGACAACAGGCGCTGTCGGTACAGAGTTTGTATGGTCTCCCCATGACCTGTGTGGGTTTTCTCCAGGTACTCTGGTTTCCTCCCACACTCCAAAGACTTCCAGGTTTGTAGGTTAATTGGCTTGGTAAAATTATAAATAGTACCTAGTGTGTGTGTAAGGTAGTGTTAATGTGTGGGGATCACTGGTCGGCGTAGACTCGGTGGGCCGAATGGATTGTTTCCGTGCTGTATCTCTAAACTAAATGTTTATGACAACAAACAGCGGTTTACAACTGGCATCCTGTGCAAGGCTTCAATCACTTGCCTGGTTTAGTCCCATCCTCACCTCTTTCCCAGCTAACCCCTCCCAAACTCGAATCAATCAGAAGAAAATGTGTTGGAAAGAAAAGTCACCCATTCCTCCCCTCCAGAGATGCTGTCTGTCCCGCTGAGTTACTCCAGCATTTTGTGAATACCTTCAATCTGAAGAACAGTCCCCATGCAAAACATTGCCTCTACATATTCTCAAGAGATGCTGCCTGACCCGCTGAATCACTTCAGCACTTTGTTTTTTTTTTGTAAACCTGCATGTGCAATTCCTTGTGCATCCTGTGCAAGGACACTTCATGAGCATCTGAATTTACCCAACCTACAGAAATGCCAAAAAGAGAAGGGTTGAATGATTCAATGCTTCAGATTTCTGGTAGATTGAAGACTACAACAGCGCTGCACAATACCTGTAGGAAATCTCTGCGAGGGAGACATTTATCCAGGGCCAAAAATTTTGTTGCTTTTGGTAGCTGCTCACCGTCACCTTTCTGTAAGGAAACATCAAAGAAAAGTCTGAACGTGACATTCAATGGCCATACGATCACAAGCCCCAGGCCATAAGCTCCTGCAAGGCTCAACTGCATCTGCTATATAAACACCATGGCTACAAGAACATCAAAGCTGGATATTCCAGTTAGTGACAGATCTCCTGAAACCTCAATGCCTTTCCACTAAGGCACACATCAGGAGTGTATTGGAATACTTTCCACTTGCTTGACTAAGTGCAGCTGCAACAATTCAAAGCGTACAGGACTATGCAGTCCACTGATTGGCACCTCAACAACCAGCCTAAACACTAATCCCCTCCATGGGCTCAGTGTGTACCTTCACCAAAATGCACGGCCGTTACTGGGTTGTTTTGACATCATTTCCCCAAGCTCAAGCATTGCAAAAAAATACTATGACCGGCAGATTCCTCTCAAAGCTGCATGTTGGTACTATCTCCTGGGTCTCATCATGACTCCATCTAAACGATGAAACTCCCAACACAAATGCACTATGGTAGTACCTTCAGCCGAGGAATTGCAACAGATTAAGAAGGTGGTTAATGCCCCTGTCCCACTTAAGAAACCTGAACGGAAAACTATGGAGACTTTGCGCCACACCCAAGGTTTCCGTGCGGTTCCCGGAGATTGCAGGTGGTTGCCGGAGGTTGCAGGTAGTGGAAGCAGGTAGGGAGACTGACAAAAACCTCCAGGAACCGCATGGAAACCTTGGGTGGGGCGCAAAGTCTCCAGAGGTTTCCGTTCAGCTTTCCTAAGTGGGACAAGGGCATAACCACTACTTTCACAAAGGCAACTAGGGATGGACAGAAATGCCCCGATTCTCCCTCCAAAAAGGATAAAGACAGATCAAAGCCAAGTTGGTTTATTCTATATCAAATTTAAACAAAGCATACAGGAAACACTCAGAAGTCAGGCAGCATCTGTGGAAAGAGAAACATTTCAGGTAAGGGGCCCTTTATAGGTTTTAACAAATTGAAAATTAGGATTGAAACGTTTCTCTTTCCCCAGATGCGACCTGACCTGCTGAGCGAATCCAGCATTTTCCCTTTTATTTCAGATTTCCAGCAGCTGCATTTTTTATTTTATTTGTAAGAAACAAATGATTTTCCTCATTCCAATTTTTCCTCATTCCAATTTTCCGTTACCAAACTTTAAAAATTCACCAAAGCCCCGAGATTTCATAAAATTATGCAAAGTAACTCTTCTTAATTATGCAAGGCAAATTCTGTTATTATCCTGGAACATGCAGCGAGCTGGAATAACCTCTACTGAGATAAAGCCATGTGTTGCTTCAATCTCTTCAGTAAACACTAGGATAAGTCTGAAGAAGGGTCTTGACCCAAAACGTCAACCATTCCTTCTCTTCAGAGATGCTGTCTTTCCCACCAGCATTTTGTGTCTATCTTCAGGATAAGATTAAGGTTGCTTGGCACTCTTTAGATAATGATCCATATCATTGTAACCACTTGTGAAAAGACCATCCTTCCTTCCAAATGCTCGTTCAGCAAATGTGTGAAATCTAAATTAAACTCTGAAATTTTCTATTTTTCCCACAATACAACAGTCGGTGCTTGCAAGCCTTCATTTTAGTAACAGGCATTAATTTCTGCAGTAAGTGAATTATTAAGCGAGTGTAGAAGCCAACACTATTTCAGCCCGCCTCTTACCGGATGCTGCATCAGAGCTGCAAATTTCACATGTAGATGTGCTGCAAACCAATAGGAAGGTTTGAGGTGCTGCAGAAGCTCTGTAGCTGCAGGACTCCCCAAGGTGTTATCTTCCACCTCTGGGCGGAAAAAAGCCTTCATCTTAAGCAGTTGTTTTTTGTTGCCATAGTGGTAGATACCCCGTGGCCAGTCATGCGACAGGAATATATCCATATGTTGTTTTAACTGCAAACAATGGGAGCAATAATGAGAAAAGTACTCAAACTAATCACCACAATGCATTTGCAGTAAGTGGAAAGCTTTTACTTTTGTTAAACTGGGTAAGTGAGTGACCAAAACGTGAGATTTTGACCGAAAAGCCGATGAGTTCTTCTTGTGTTAAAATATGATCCTCCAGATCAGGGATTCCCAACCTTTTTTGTCCCGTTTATCCCTGGCAACTTTAATAGCACATAACAATGTTATTTCACTTATTTATGAACAACTAATGATGAACAGATACCTGTATACCAGAACCAAACATAGTCAGTCAATGAGAAAATATATGTACAAAATCCAGAATCAACAAATTCACCCCCCCCCCCGGGTAGACAAAATTTACCCCCTGGGAGTAAATTTCTCTGATGACCTCTCTTGGATCCACAATACCTCAACACTGATTAAGAAGGCTCACCAGCATCTCCTCTTCCTGAGGAAACTAAAGAAGGTCCATCTGTCTCCTCAGATTCTGGTGAACTTCTACCGCTGCACCATCGGGAGCATCCTTACCAACTGTACCACAGTATGGTATGGCAACTGCTCTGTCTCCGACCGGAAAGCACTGCAGAGGGTGGTGAAAACTGCCCAATGCATCACCGGTTCCACACTCCCCTCCATTGAGGCTGTCCAGAGCAAGCGATGTCTGCGAAGGGCGCGCAGCATCGTCAAGGACTGCTCTCACCCCAACCACAGGCTGTTTACCCTCCTCCCATCCGGGAGGCGCTATAGGTCTCTCCATTCCCGGACCAGCAGGTTTAGGAACAGCTTCTTCCCTGCGGCTGTCACCGTACTTAACTCTGCACCTTGGTGATTGCCAGTCATCCCCCCCCAGGGATATCTCTGCCCTTCAAGAGGTTGTAATCTGAATTAGTTGAAATGTTATATTAAATGTTATATTTATATTTTATATTATCATTCAATCTAAACCAGACCATGTCATAACTTCTGATGAGCTAGGATCTTTAATCCATGGAAATAGAAGCTACCCCACTATCCTCATAAAGTAATCTTGCGGGTCACGTAATCTGGGCTATTTTGAGACTTTTTACGAACAGTGGGTTAGTAAGCACCATCAGATAAGGACCATAGTCAATATTGTTTAGTATTATAAAACATTTATTCTAAAAAGTCTGAAGGGTCTCGACCCGAAACGTCGCCTATTCCTTCTCTCCATAGATGCTGCCTCACCCGCTGATTTCCTCCAGCATTTTTGTCTACCTTCGATTTTTCCAGCACCTGCAGTTCTTTCTTAAACATTGCCAAAGTGATCCAACATGCAAACTAGAAAATCAGCACCTCCTATTCATTTTGGGTAACTTACTTAATGGTTTGAATGATGGATTCTCAAATTTTGAGAAAACCCTCCCTCACATGCACCTAATATCCCTGGTCCCCTCTCCTCCTCGTCTCCCATCTGAGAGTTTATCATTTCTCTTTTATCCACATTCCCTCCCCGTCTCCTTCTATCTGTATCCCTCCCACTGACTTTACATTTCCTTCCTCCTCTTCTCTCCTTCTCTTTTTCTAACCTTTGTCACTTACTCCACCTAGCTGCCAAACAAACCTCCCTAACCAGCATCAGCCTATCACCTGTGTTCAAGAAGGAACTGCAGATGCTGGAAAATCGAAGGTACACAAAAATGCTGGAGAAACTCAGCGGGTGCAGCAGCATCTATGGAGCGAAGGAAATAGGTGACGTTTCGGGCCAAAACCCTTCTTCAATCTGACTAAATCTGAAGAAGGGTTTCGGCCCGAAGCGTCACCTATTTCCTTCGCTCCATAGATGCTGCTGCACCCGCTGAGTTTCTCCAGCATTTTTGTGTACCTTCAGCCTATCACCTGCCAGGTTTTGTGCTGCACCCACCTCTTTACAGGTTTCTTCCCCCCCCCCCCCCCCCCCCCCCCCCAACTATATTCAGTCTGAAGAAGGGTCCCAAATTGAAACGTGCACATCCATTCCTTCCACAGATGCGGACTGACTTGCTGAGTTCCAACAGTACTTGGTGTTTTAACGAAAAATTAAAACCAGGAAAGTGAAAATCATAACAAATCAAGTCACTAAAAGATAGCAAAATACAAGTGATGCTCATCTTACTAATATGCCTGACCTGTTTCAGTTTGAAGACTTCGATATTTCTGACATGATATGCACTCCTCACTGTCTGCTGATTGTATGGTGGATATTCAAAATGACCTGTAAAGAACAAAAACCAAGCCAAAATGTTTTAGTGTTACAGAAATCAATATTTTTTTTAAATGCCCATGACTTATTATACACTGTAAAGCTCAAAGGCCTGTCAATCTAATATAAGGAAATTGATACATTTCTGAGAAGTATCAGTAATTATGTCACATTAATCATTACATTTTATATTAAATTTGGCACTATTGTTTGGAATAAAGTTCTTGACAAACCTAATTAGGCAAAAGGTATAGAAGTGTGAAAACGCACACCTCCAGATTCAGGGACAGTTTCTTCCCAGCTGTTATCAGGCAACTGAATCATCCTATCATAACCTGAGAGCAGTGCTGAACTACTATCTACCTCATTGATGTTCCTCAGACTATTCTTGATCGGACTTTGTGGCTTTATCTTGCACTAAATATTATTCCCTGATCGTGTATCTATACACTGTAAATGGCTCGATTGTAATCATGTATTGTCTTTCTGCTGACTAGTTAGCGAGCAACAAAAGCTTTTCACAGTATCTTTTCACACGTGACAATAAAGTAAACTGAACTAAAAGTATGCCCATTATATAGTTAAATAATAATCATGGGAATATTTATTTATTTTGAATTAGCATGGTAGAAATTTTCAATTGGGATTCATTGCTTTGATAAGCTGCAAAATGTACCTTTTCTGTAGTCATGCGATTTAAAAATACCAGAGAGTCCTCCAATACGCACACCACGATACTTCACCACACCTGCATATCCTGGTGACAAAAAAAAGTTTTACTTACATGTATGCAGTACATCAACCATTCAAATAAAACTTGATGAATTACTTCCCGGTGTTGGGGGAGTCCGGAACCAGAGGTCACAGTGTAAGAATAATGGGTAGGCCATTTGGGACTGAGATGATGGGTTTCATCCAGAAAGTGCGAATCTGTGGAATTCTCTGCCACACAAGGCAGTGGGGGCCAATTCACTGGATGTTTTCAAGAGTTAGATATAGCTCTTAGCTTTGGTATAAGTAATTGGCTTGGTATAAGTGTAAATTGTCCCTAGTGGGTGTATGATGATGTTAATGTGCGGGAATCGCTGACCGGGGGTGGGCCGAAGGGCCTGTTTCCGTGCTGTATCTCTAAACTAAACTAACTAACGGAATCAAGGGATATGGGGAGAAACCAGGAACAGGGTACTGATTTTGGATGATCAGCCATGATCATATTGAATGGCGGTGCTGGCCCAAAGGGCCGAATTGCCTACCCCCGCACTTATTTTCAATGTTTCTATGTTACTTCACCAACTTAATGGTTCCCACCTTGTAAAAAGAAAATGGCAGATAGACGTGCTAAATAATGGCTATTCAAATTGTCTCTTATGGCAGGATGATTTAAAATATGTATAATATGGGTATTACCGACCATATTGTCATGCTCAACACTTGCATTGCAGCACCATTCTCGTGGGTCAGCAAGAATTGTAAGCTAATGTTTTATAGAAAATTTTAACCTTAGTTTATCTAAAAGCACTTTGATAGCATTCAAAGTTAGGAAAGTTAATCTTGAAAAGGCCCGAAAATAATTTCGCTAGTGGCGTGTTATTTACAAAAAACACCCAATTTAAAGCTGAGGAGCAAAACCTTATTTTATTGATCCAATCTTAAAAGCAAACTCATGCCCACCTATCCAAATATATGATCATGATATCTTCATATGATCATATATTATCATAATATTGATCATTATACTGAGGACGGGTCTCAACCCGAAACATCATCCATTCCTTTTCCCCAGAGATGCTGCCTGTCCCGCTGAGTTACTCCAGCATTTTGTGTCTATCTTCGGTTTAACCCAGCATCTGCAGTTCCTTCCTATACATCATTATATCTTTATCAGATTAAAAGTAATTCTAACAAAACCTATAGTTCGCAACCTATAGTTGTTACACAATATAGTGACACATTAAAGTGTTCTTTTAATACCTAGATAGTAAATGTTTGGTGCCACCCATCCTCCATATGGCAATTCCTGTAGGTGATTTGATGCTTCATGATTGCCTCCAATGAAGATGGTGAGAACAGAGGCTTTCTTTTCTCCCGAATAATATCTATATTTAACAATTCAACAAAAACTGTTTCACCTCACAAACAGGACATTATATCCGACAGTTAATTAAGTTGTATAATTTAATGGCTAGCTACAATTTTCCTCATGTTAAAAAAACAGAAGACATTTAAAAATAGTTTTTATATTATTAATAGATATTAACAATGGTTCATGACAGCAAATTTAAAAACAGCAGTTTAAAGATGGAAATTAATCTTTATTTGCAAACATTTAATGAGAGTTTAGTTTCGGACAAAGTGGTGATATGAGATAGACCTTGAACACACACTTACTTGTAGAAAGTTTGCATATGCCTGTATTTAAGGGGTACAGCCATGCAATTCATGTCAGCTTCATTCCTGACTGCTTGAAAATCTCCACAGCACAACAAGAGGTCCACCTTAACATTGTCCTTTTTCTCCAAAAACTGAATGCTCTCATAGATTTTGTCCAATTCACCATGACAGCAACCTTCCACTGCTACCTTCATTATAACAGTGTGCAATACCTTGCACTACACGTTCCAATGAGCTGGGTGACTTTATCAGCAATCTCTCTTCCTGGGCCCTATTTAAGCACCGTTCATTTCTCAGTGTACTGACCCAATTAAACTACCAAAGCATCTGAAATTAAAGAGAGGGCAATATTCATTAATTATTGGTTAATATAAATACAGTTTTACTACTTTGTTTGCATGCTATTGATTAGATGGTTATGACACGATATAATTACCTCAGTGTACTCGTGTAGATTAATAACACACCAGAATTGAAAAATAATAATTCATGACGAGTTCCAAACCTCTAAACAATTAGAAAACTTGCCTTGCATACACTTTGATTGATTGATTGAACGAAACAGCACAGAAGAAGGCCCTTCAGTCCACACAAACCACCCGTTCAGACTAGTTCTGCTATCTCATTTTTGCACTCATTCCCTATATGGGCAATTTACAAAGACCAATTTACCTACAAATCCACACGCCTTTAGGAAGTGGAAGGAAACAATGCACTTGGTCACAGGGAGAATACGCAAACTCCGTATAGACAGTACCCAAGGTCAGTATCAAACCCAGTGGTGCAACTCACAGAGCTGTGAATAAGCAGTTCTATGAACTGTGCCAACTTCTCGACTATGTTTTATAAAATTCATGCAAAATGGCAAAACGGCACCAAATTAATTCTTCATTCCAGGAATAAAATACAACCAATTGTTATTCAAATTTGGAGGATGGAAGTGAGTTTAAAAAAAATTCCATTCAGTTAGTCATTTTTCAAACCTTGGGAAATGATCTAAATATTTCTTAAACTCTAAATTGAAACAGGCTAAATTGTTTTAATGTATTTATGTATGCACATGTTGGTCTGACTTCATTCAGTAGTAGATCGACATTAAATATCAACAAGGTTGTGTGTAACTAGCCGTAAATTAAAAGTGACTGGCTAAAGAGGGAATCGAAAATGGTTAAAGGGATCTGTTTGGGAAGGAACTGCACAGGTGCTGGTTTACAGAAAAACACAAAATGCTGGATCTCTCCAGAGATGCTGCCTGTCCCGCTGAGGTACTCCAGCATTTTGTGTCTATAAAGGGATTTGTTTGACTGACAAGTACAACCCACTTCAGCAATAGCTGTAAACTCATATAAACTATATCAAAGATCTTACATTTATGTCCAAAATATCACATTGATGAAATTGTATTGATAGTATTTCAAGTAGTGTAAATGGTTCATCATCTTTCCAAAGGTAGACACAAAATGCTGGAGTAACTCAGCGGGACAGGCCACATCTCTGGAGAGAAGGAATGGGTGACGTTTCAATTTGAGACTCTTCTTCAAACTCTAATCACCTCTCTAAACACAAGGGAGCTGAGGTGTTTACAATTTCATACTTATTTCCCGCAAGCAAAGATATTACACAGATCTATTGTGTCGTAAGGCTCTTACTAAAGGTAATGTGTTCGGAGAACTAAGATGGTGAGCTGACAGGAATATCACAGAGGTTGAAGTTATATTAATAATTGAATAAGCTAATATAGCCCCAGAAAATTAAATGATTTGCCACATTTTTAAATTTGAGATGTGGACATATCACTGCCCTTTCAGTTTCTTGTTAATACTGTATTATACCATCACACCATCGATACTGAAACAATTGTGGAAACATGGCACTCTTTAGAATCAAATGTAAACAGAAATCGCAATTGAAATGCAATTGTGTACATAACTGTATTTGATATTTACACATGGAACTTAAAACAATAAGAAGCGATGTCAATGAAATCTACACAACTCTGGGAGAGAATAACAAGGCCAAGTCTGAGGGTATTTATTTCCTCTCAGTTAGAGCTGCTGTCTGGGAGAGAGGGGTGCAGATGGGATTACATTTTCTCTCGGGGTTGTAAATTTTTAGGATTTTTTTGCTCTAAATGACTGTCGACATTCAGTCGTCAATTATATTCGAGCCCGGGACGAAGATTTAGTGGCCGGGAACTGCAGGAACAGCGAGTTTCCAGCTGCTTGTCCCGCTGAGTTACTCCAACATTGTGTGCCTTATTCTTCGGCGACAAGGGTGTTGCCAGGACTGTGGGGTGTGAACTATAGGGAGACGTCGAGTAGGCTGGGTCTCTATTCCATGGAGCACAGAAGGATGAGCGGTGATCTTATAGGGGTGTACAAAATCATGGGAGGAATAGATCGAGTAAATGCACAGTCTTTTTCCCAGAGTAGGTGAATCGAGGACCAGAGGACATTGGTTTAAGGTGAAGGGGAAAACATTTAATAGGAATCTGAGGGGTAATTTATTCACACAAAGGGTGGTGGGTGTATGGAACAAGCTGCCAGAGGCGGTAGTTGAGGCTGGGACTATCCCATCGTTTAAGAAACAGTTGGACAGGTACATGGATAGGACAGGTTTGGAGGGATGTGGACCAAACGCAGGCAGGTGGGACTAGTGTAGCTGGGATATTGTTGGCCGCTGTGGGCAAGAAGGGCCTGTTTCCACGCTATATCACTCTATGACAACAGATTTCCCTCCTTGTGACTCGGTGAAGACGCATCTGACAAGTGCGGAACTGGACCGAGCTGTTCGCTGCCCCGGAGCCAGAGATCCGCCACCCTAGTGCCGGAGCCCCGCTCCCGCGGCCCAGGCCCCGTTCACCTGGCGGGCTGGCGGGCGGGCGGGGCAGGCAGGCAAGCGGGCAGGCGCCTGAAGACTAGGCCGCTGGGGGCCACGGCGCAAGTGTCATGGTGGAGACACACAAAGCATAAACACTCAGCACGCAGAAACCACCCCGCTGAATAGACGTGCAGCAGAATAACATAGATAATTGGTAGATGAAACTAAATAGTTTACATGGATCTCACGTGCCGCGTCTGGTGTGGGAAAGTGCGGTTCCGCGCTGCGTGGCGGGTCCGGGGTCGGGCAGGCTGGTGGTGTGCGGCTGCGCGGCCTTGCCGGGCCCGGCATCGGTTTCACGTGGGTCGGTGTGCGGCTGCGCGGCCTTGTCCCATGGGTCGGTGTGCGGCTGCGCACTGGTGCCGGGCCCGGCATCGGTGTCCCGTTGGGTGTCGGTGTGTGCGGCTGCGCACTGGTGCCGGGCCCGGCATCGGTGTCCCGTGGGTCGGTGTGCGGCTGCGCACTGGTGCCGGGCCCGGCATCGGTGTCCCGTGGGTCGGTGTGCGGCTGCGCACTGGTGCCGGGCCCGGCATCGGTGTCCCGTTGGTCGGTGTGCGGCTGCGCACTGGTGCCGGGCCCGGCATCGGTGTCCCGTGGGTCGGTGTGCGGCTGTGCGGCGGTGGCTGCTGAAGATGGCTGCGTGTCTCCTGGAGGCCCCGATGCGGATGAGCGTGCTCTCGGTGAGTACATCTACACTCAGCCGCCTTTCCCCGTACCCAGGTCGTCAGTGACACTCGCTGTGAGAGTGGACACGGTTTCGGGGTTCAGTTTGCTCAGTCTCCACTCCTGGCGTCCTTCGCCGTGCTCCAGATCTCGGTTTAGGCCCAATATCTTTGCAGTAAAACCCTCTCATTAACACGACCTGCTCGACTGGGACATGAACAGTCTCATTGATTCCTGGCGAACTTCACCACTACGCGGTTATTTAACGACGCCTTTGACATCTTCGATCATATCATCCCTGTGATATTGTTGGAGAAGTAATGATATATTAAGTAATTATTTTCAATTAAATCGTCGAGACAGAGAGAACCTGACCATATTGATTATCATATCATGTAGGAATTGCTCTGTGAAAACAATATTTAGGAGTATGACACAATATTCACAAGTGTTTGGAAGAACCACAATCGTGCAGAGGGATTGATAGACCGTGGAGACTAATTCCAGTTGCTGGAAAATATTGAATACAGGACACACAACTTCAGCATTAAAGATCGGAGACTGGGACGTGCTTAGGAGAAAAAATAGTTTACATAATTGTAAATAGTTGAAATTCACAATTTTGCTTGTTGTGGATGCTTGTGTGTATTCATGGCCAGGTTCTTTAATCTTTGGATTAAAATATATGGGGATTAGGTGGGAAAGTTGATTAGATGCAATCAATAGCAGAGTAGGTATGAGGGCTGTTTCTCTGCGAGTTTCATATGTTCCTTCATTTGAGAAGAGCAGTGAATAATAATGGAACCAACACATTGTACAAACAAAAGAAACAAGGAACTTTAAATGGGATAGGCAGCATCTCTGGAGAGAATTAATAGGTGTCGTTTTGTGTCGAGACCCTAATTCAGACATTCCTGCAAAGGAACTTTAAATGCTGGTTTACAAAACAAAAGACACAAAGTGCAGGCAGCATCTCTGGAGAACATGGATAGCATTTTATCAGGAAGCATCACAGTTTGGTTTGGGACCGGCTCCATTCAGGACCGTAAGAAATTGCAGTGAATTGTAGATGCAACCCAAACCATCACACAAATCAACCTCCCTTCTATTGACTCAATTTATACCTCACTGCTGCCTCGAAAAGGCCAGCAGCATAATCAAGGACAAGTCGCACCCTGGCCACTCACTGCTCCCATCAGGCAAAAGCGTGAAAACGCATACCACCGGATTCAAGGACAATTTCTTCCCAGCTGTTATCAGGCAACTGAATCATCCTACCACACACAACTAGAGAGCTGTGCTGAACTACTATCCACCTCTTTGATGACCCTCGGACTATCCTTGATCGGACTTGCTTCTTTTAACTTGCACTAAACATTATTCCCTTATCATGAAGATGGGTCTCGACCCGAAACGATTTAAACCAGCACCTGCAGCTCTTTCCTACACATTCCATTATCATGCATCTGTACACTAAATGAATCGATTGTAATCGGGTATTGTCTTTCTGACTAACTAACTTACTAGGTGACGTTTTGGGTTGGGACCTTCCTTCAAACTTATTGATTCAGACTGAAGAGTCCAAACCCAAAATGTTACCTATCCATGTTCTCCAGAGATGCTGCCTGACACTCTGCCTTACTGCAGCACCTCTTGTCAAATTGTACAGCTTGTTTTAGAGATATAATGTTAACTTTAAGTGGAGCCAAAATGCTGGACTAACTCAGCAGGTCAGACAGCATCTCTGGAGAAAAGGAATCGGTGATGTTTCGGGTCGAGATATAATGTTAACTTTATATGTATCTATTAATTGCTATAATGTTAACTTTATATGTATTTACTTTATATGTATCTATTAATTGCTTAAACATTAAGCATTTTCTTGCTACCAAATTACAACAGCTTTATTCTATTGGGGGCAGAAGCAATAAGGAATCGGTTAAAGTGGAGAAGTAACACGTGAAGTTTGAAAATAAAGGATCTAGAAATAGATTTAATTAGTGAGAATTCAGGTTTATAGGTCAATAATTAAAACAGTAAATAGTTTGATATATCAGCCTTTGTTACTACGATGTTTTTGTAATTAAATTGGTTCTTGGTTTCTTGGTCCTCCAAAATATTCCAAATGGAATTTAAACTGGAGGTTTCACATCATGATTTCAATGGAGGAGGAAAGCAATAATTTGTTTCTGTACAGTTTGAATGTGGTTGCTGACAAGCTTTATTGCAATCTGCAAGGTAAATTGTCTTTTGCAGCACAGGCAAATAAATGGGACCTCAGGCCTGCTCCACAATTCAATATTATTAAGGGTGATCTGTGCCAGTCTCAACTCTTGCATTTTGCTCCATAACTGCTCTCATTGATCTTTTAAATAACATCTATTTCAAATATTCTCATATCCATCACCCTCAGGGGGAGAGAGTTAAGGGCTAATCCGCGAGTTCTGGCGAGTTTGCCCTCGACTCATACTCGCAGCATGGTTGAACCGTGGTTGCAGGAGATCTTCGTAACTCTCCTTCATGCTCGAGAGTGGTCTCCGCGTACTCAAGGTCGTGGCGTTTTTTTCAATATGTTGAAAAATGCCCGCGAGTAAAAAAGGTCGCCATAGAAAAAATCGATACTTTTTTTAGTCGTAGTAGGTCGTAGTAGTTTGCTATGTTAGTCGTAGGTAAAGCGAAGGTGGTTGAAGGTAGTCTTCATCATAGTCGAAAGGAGGTCGTCTTCACTCTCCACTATTCGGTGTCCAATTTTTCCGAAGTTAGTCGTAGCTAGTCGAAGCTGGTCTTCAACAGGTCATTTTTTTCAAACTCTTCTAAACTCGCCAATTAGGTTGCCCAAGTGTGACCGTCCCTTTACAGACATTTGTTACCATCTGAGAAAATAAGTTTTTAACATAAAGATTTTGTTAAAGAATTGTGAGATTCACTTGTCAATTGTTTGCTGCTGGAAAAATTAGTCGAGATCCTGAATATTAACCCATTAGAATTGCAGGTGTAGAATCTGTAAGATCTCAGTTTTCGGGGTCCTTGGACAGATACCTTACTATACCTCCTCCCTCGACTAATTCATCCCTTCCCACCCAAACCACCCCCTCCCCAGGTACTTTCCTCTGCAACCACAGAAGATGCAACACCTGTCCCTTTATCTGCTCCCTCGGCTCCGTCCAAGCCCCGTCAGTCCTTTGAGGTGAGGCAGAGGTTCACTTGCACCTCCTCCAATCTCATCTACTGCATCCGCTCTTCCAGGTGTGGACTCCTATATATTGGCGAGACCAAGCGCAGGCTCAGCGATCGTTTCACTGAACACATCTGTTCAGTCCGCCTAAACCTTCCTGATTCTCCGGTTGCTAAACACTTTAACTCCCCCTCCCATTCCCATACTGACCTTTCTGTCCTGGGCCTCCTCCACTGTCAGAGTGAGGCCCAGTGCAAATTCGAGTAACAGCACCTCATATTTTGCTTGGGCGGCTTACACCCCAGCGGTATGATTATCGACTTCTGTAACTTCAAGTAAACCTTGCTTTCCCTCTCAATCCGTCCCTCCCCATCCCAGTTCTCCAACCAGTCTGACTGTCCTCTTGATTAAATGTTTATCTTTGTATACTCTGTTGCCACCTTCCCCAGCTAACAATGATCTATTCCACATTTTCCTTGAACTTATTCCCCTTTGATGTGTTTTTTTCACACCTTACATTCTTTATCTCTGTCTGACTCTCATCTGAAGAAGGGTCTTGACCCAAAATGTCACCCTTCTTTCTATCCAGAGAAGCTGCCTAAGAGTAGCTCCAGCATTGTGTATCTGATTTCTAAAGCTGCCTTTGGTACTGGTTCATTTGCCATTGCCTATCTCTGCCCAGCTGGATTGGGGAGACAGTTAGTATAGGAAGGAACTGCAGATAGGTGACGTCTCAGGTGACTCGGTCTGGAGAAGGGTCTTGACCCAAAACGTCACCTATTCCTTTCAGATTCAGATTCAAACTTTATTGTCATTGTGCAGTGTACAGTACAGAGACAACGAAATGCAGTTAGCATCTCCCTAGAAGAGCGACATAGAATATGAGCAATAGATAAATATATTTACGTGCATACAGTCATAGTAGTGCAATTATTTATTTCTTGGTGGAAGGAGTGGGGGGGGGGGGGGGTGATTGGCAATCACCGAGGTAACTGAGGTCTGGCAACGGAGAGACCTGTAGCGTCTCCCGGATGGTAGGAGGGTAAACAGTCCGTGGTTGTGGTGAGAGCAGTTCTTGACGATGCTGAGCGCCCTTCGCAGACAACGCTTGCTTTGGACAGACTCAATGGAGGGGAGTGAGGAACCGGTGATGCGTTGATTTGCTTCACAGCTACTGTCTGACCCACTGTTACTCCAGAATTTTGTGTCTATCTTGGGGAGAAAGTTAGTTTGGGTTATTACACTTCACAATAAATCTAATTTACATATCAAAATCATTGTCTTTTTAATAAATTCTTTAGCATTCAGCTCACTGAAAATTTCCTGAATTGATATAAAGTTTGAACAGATTTGCTTTATAACTATTATGTAACAAAAATTGCATGTGGGTAAGAATACAATATTGCTATGGTCTGCATTTTTTTGATATGGGGAGGGGGGGGGATTTTTTTTAGCTGGTGGTTTATACAATTAAAGATAGACTCCAGCCTGAAGAAGGATCTCGACCTGAAACGTCACCTATTCCTTTTTTCCAGAGATGCTGTCAGAACTGCTGAGTCCCTCCAGCTTTTTGTGTCTATGTTCGGTTTAAACAGACTTCTGGAGTTCCTTCCCACACAATTTATGCAATAAGATGGATTTGAACTTCTGAGTAGTCACATGATACTTACTAACGAGATTATTTTGCATGCCAGCACAGTAGCGAATGTTCACATTCTGTTAATCTGGAACAGAATAATTCAATGACGATCTGTATACACCCACTTTATGATGTTACCCCATTTTGTCTGGGGTTGCTGGGTACCAGTCAGGAGAGGGTCAGCTGCCTGACAGCTTCCTACACTGCATCAACCCTTGGCTACAATGTTATCTTCACCATCCTGGTGATTTTGCTTGGAATTTGCTAAATTTGCATACTTTTAAGATTGAGCCAGCAAAAGCATTATTAACTTAAATTGTAAGCTTAAACACATTGGCTCAACTGATCTGGTTGGACAATAACAGGCTTTGATTAGCCTCAGTGCCTTCAGCTCAGACAAAGGGGTCAATTGTATCAAAAAAACTGGCTTTGCTTGGATATATTTTGTGGCTGGTTATCTCAAACAAAGAAATCAAATATTCATTTAGGATAGTTTAGTTTTGTTTAGAGAACAGGCCCTTTCAGCCCACCGGGTCCGCGCCGACCAGCGATCCCCGCATATTTACACTGTCCTATACCCACTAGGGACAATTTTTACATTTACCAAGCCAACTAACCTACATACCTGCACGTCTTTGGAGTGTGGGAGGAAACAGAAGATCTCGGAGAATATCCACGCAGGTCACGGGGTGAACGTACAAACTCCGTACACGTGATAGATCCTGACTACGCAGCACCTGTAGTCAGGATCGAACTCGGATCTCCGGCGCTGCTTTCGCTGGACGGCAGCAACTCTACCGCTGCGCCACCATGACTGCCCTGGTCATTTGGGAAAGTGGAATGTTTTGGCCAGGAAAGAATCAATACTTATAATAATGAAATGATCAGTTGTTGAGAATACATATGTATTTATATTGAAGAAGGGTTCCATGCGAAAATGTCATCTGTCCATTCCCTCCACCGATGCTGCCTGACCTGCAGAGTTTCTCCAGCCTTTTTATCTTTTGTTCAGGATTCCTGTATCTGCAGTTACTTGTGTCTCCATGGTTATAAATTATATCTATTTGAGTCCAAGCCCAGTATTCAAATATTGTATCATGTTCCAGTGCGGTATTCATGCCAGGATATGAGAATGATTTTGGTTTGTTCATTGTTATATACAGTTTTGGAAATGTTCTTACTCTGTGGACTACTTTCATAGAGTAAATTATATACTCTAACCTCATCCCCTCTGAATGTACAGCCCTCGTTTACTCTGCAGCAACCCTGACATAATCAAACCCCACCAGGAAGGCCTGAATGTCCTCCGTTTCTTCTTCGACCGCACAACCATCCAATTTCTCTCTACCAACACTCTACTCCGCCGAGTGGATCTGGTCCTCATCCTCAACAACTTCTCCTTTGACTCCTCCCACTTCCTCCAAGTCCAAGGCGTAGCTATGGGCATCCGCATGGGCCCCAGCTATGCCTGCCTCTGCAGGGTACATTGGACAAACTCTGTTCCAGGCATACACTGGCTCTATACACAAACTCTATCTCCATTACATTGATGACTGCATCAGTGCTACCTCCTGCACCCGTGCAGAACTCATGGATTTCATCAACTTCACCACCAATTTTCATCCTGCACTCTAATTTACTTGGAGCATCTCTGACATCTCTCCTCCCCTTTCCTAATCTCACAGTCTCCATCACAAGAAATAGACTATTGGCTGACATCTATTACAAACCCACTGACTCCCACAACTATCTCGACTACACTTCCTCGCACCCTGCTTCCTGCAAAGACTCTATCCCCTACTCCCAATTCCTCTGTCTACGCCGCATCTGCGCCCACGATGAGGTGTTCCATTCTAAAACATCCGAGATGTCCTCATTCTTTAGGGAACAGGGGTTCCCCTCTCCCATCATAGATGAGGCCCTCACTCGTGTCTCCTCGGTACCCCGCAGATCCGCCCTTGCTCCCCCTCCCCCTAGTTGCAACAGAGACAGAGTCCCCCTAGTCCTTACCTTCCACCACATCCGCCATCGCATAATCCTCCGAAATATCCTCCACCTCCAACAGGATCCCACCACTAGCTGCATTTTCCCATCTCCACCCGTGCCTTCTGCAGAGACCGTTCTCTCCGCGACTCCCTGGTTAACTCATCCCTTCCCACCCACACCACCCCCTCCCCAGGTACCTTCCCCTGCAACCGCAGAAGATGCAACACCTTTCGCTATCCCTCCTACCTCGACTGTCCAGGGACCCTGACAGTCCTTTCAGGTTAGGCAGAGGCTCACTTCTACCTCCTCCAACCTCATTTACTGTATCTGTTGTTCAACATGTGGACTCTTATACATTGACGAGACCAAACGCAGACTGGGCGATCGTTTCACGGAACACCTTCGCTCAGCCCGCCTGAACCAACCTGATCTCCCGGTTGCTGCACACTTTAATTCTCCTTCCCATTCCTACACAGACTTTTTTGTCCTCAGTCTCCTCCATTGTCAGAGTGAGGCTAAACGCAAATTGGAGGAACAGCATCTCATATTTTGCTTGGGTGGCTTGCAGCCCAGTGTTATGAATATTGATTTATCTCACTTCAGGTAGCCCCGGCATTCCCTCGCTATCCCTCCCACACGGAAGTCGCGCTAGCTTCTCATTTTCACCCTTTAAACAGCTGACAATGGCCTGTTTCCTTTATCATCTTTACTTTTTTTTGCATATCATTCATTCATTGGTCTTTATCTCTCCACATCACCGTCTAAATCTCTAATTTCCCTTAACCCTAAACAGTCTAAAGAAGGGTCTTGACCAGAAACGTCACCCATTCCTTCTCTCCAGAGATGCTGCCTGTCCCGCTGAGTTAGTTACTCCAGCTTTTTGGTTCTATCTTAATTTCTGCTGATGAACACGACAAACACTAATGCATGGGTAAATGCCTTTAATTTTATTTTGATGAACTTCCCATGTAGAAAAGTTTGGTGTTAATTGGCATAATTAGTGATTCTGAGTATGGTGATAAATATGTTTAAACATTAACTTGTAAGAGTTCGCATTTCATCTTTAAACAGTGATATCTATTGCAGTGTTGAGACACTAAGGCATATTGTTTCATGTAAGAAATAAAGGATAATGGTAACAATTGTGAAATCTTGTTTATTCTGTCTAAAATTGCTGATTACTTTTTGAGGACCAGATTACAAATTGAAACAATCTAAAGAAGGGTCTGAACCCAAAACGTCACCCATTCCTTCTCTCTAGAGATGCTGCCTATCCTGCTGAGTTACTGCAGCATTTTGTGTCTATTATTTTAATAATTTGGTTTTAAAGTTTCTGTTGTGTCAGCTGTGGAATAAATGGTGGGTTATACTTGTGTTGCTGGAACAGAAGGGTGTGAGTTCAAGTAAGTTGTAATTTTCTACAATAGCTAAAATTGACATGATTAAGGGCCTGTCCCACTTGGGCGACCTAATCCGCCAGTTCTGGTGAGTTTGCCTTTTTACTCATACTTGCTGCATGGTCAACACAAAGTAAGTAGGAGGTCTTTGTACCTCTCCTTCTTGCCTGACAGTGGTCTCCGCGTACTCGAGGCCTCAGCTCGGTTGCGGCGTTTTTTTCAATATCAGTCGAAGGTAGTCGTAGATAGTCTTCATAGAACCATAGAAACATAAAAAATAGGTGCAGGAGTAGGCCATTTGGCCCTTTGAGCCTGCACCGCCATTCAATATGATCATGGCTGATCATCCAATTCAATATCCTGTACCTGCCTTCTCTCCATACCCCCTGATCCCTTTAGCCACAAGGGCCACATCTAACTCCCTCTTAAATATAGCCAATGAACTGGCCTCAACTACCTTCTATGGCAGAGAATTCCAGAGATTCACCACTCTCTGTGTGAAAAATGTTTTCCTCATCTCGGTCCTAAAAGATTTCCCCCTTATCCTTAAACTGCGACCCCTTGTTCTGGACTTCCCCAACATCAGGAACAATCTTCCTGCATCTAGCCTGTCCAACCCCTTAAGAATTTTGTAAGTTTCTTTAAGATCCCTCCTCAATCTTCTAAATTCTAGCGAGTATAAACCGAGTCTATCCAGTCTTTCTTCATCATAGTCGAAGGGAGGTCGAAGGAGGTCGTCTTCACTCCACTATTCGGTGTCCAATTTTCCCGAAGTTAGTCGGAGCTAGCCGAAGCTGGTCCTCAACATAGTCGAAGGAGGACTTCAACATATCATTTTTTTCAAACTCTTCTAAACTCGCCAATTAGGTTGCCCAAGTGGAACAGCCCCTTATGTCTCATTATGTTGACATAAGTGGAGTAATCCCTTGATTAACAGTCCCTGCTCTGCCGCCACTGACTCTTTGGGGTGTCTGTCTTCACATTGCAAAACTATTTTTCATTAGCATTGAGTGTTGTGCAACGCTCCCTGCCAAGACATACACTGTAATTCTCACTTAGCCTTTCCAGTTTCTGAAATTTCATTTAAAGAAGGCATTTTCCAACAACCCTGCCTTTTGTACATTGAGAATTTAAACATTTTAACATTTAATAAACTGCTTCAGAACAATAACAGTGGGCTGTGTATTCCTGTCTGTTTAGTCATGATCATAAAATTCTGCAGTTTTATTGCAAGAAAAAAAAGACAAAATCAGCATGGGACTAGGGGAGAATACGTGTTTGGCACGGACTAGAAGGGTCGAGATGGCCTGTTTCCGTGCTGTAATTGTTATATGGTTATATAGTCTTCTAGGTTTCTGAGTGTCCCATGGATTAAAGAGAGGAGAGATGAAGCAAAGAAGATCAGTACAAGTAAAGAGTTGTAATGGATATTGGAATAGCCTTGTTGGCTTATTTTAGGGTTGCTTACCTAGATTGTAACCTAAAATAAGAATGACTATCTTGTGTTAAATTACAGAAATTAATTGTTTACTTTGGCTGATTAACATGATTTAAGGGGCCGGCTGATAATGCCCCTCTAACATTTTATGATTAGTGTCAGTTCAAATGAGGTTACTTATGTACATCTTGGATATGAACTTGGATGAACGTGTTAGTAGTAGTAGTGGGACTTCATTCCACTGTTTCACAGCATTGGTATGGTGACAGGTGTAATAATATACTTATTTTTATATTAAAGTGGCAAAGAGCTGTCACTATAATATCTTCAAATTGATCATGACAGAATTGAATCCAGTGCAAAAGGAATTATGGTCACATGAGATCATTATATGGAAAATGGGTAGAAAGAAGTGCCTGGATAGGTGTTCGATTTTTAGTACGGTGGAAACAGAATAAATGTGAAATACACAATTATCTCACAGTTGCAAATTGTCTCCTGCTAAATTTGCATGGATGTGAGGTGGAGTGTTATTGCTTGGAAAAACTATCATGAAATGAATTTCAAACTAAATCTGAGATAAGTGCATGTAAAAAAAACTTATACCATCATCACTCCACAATGAATTCATCCAGGTTTGTTTTGCACTGGAGGGAAGTATATAATGGAAAATCCTAAGAATTTTATGCTTGGTCTATTGGTTTTTAAAAATATTATAATATACAGACCTGTACCGCATACAATTTAGAAGCGGATAACACACAACGTAAAAGCAGAGTGATCTGTAGGATGATAGTAATAAACTTCAAGGAGATATAGGCAGGCAGGTGGTTGAAGTAATTTGATGTTGAGAAATGGGAAGTGTTATAATTTGTATATAAAAGAAAGAATGAAAAGAGGAAATATAATCTAGCGGGCATAGTTCTATAAATGGTACATGAACTGATAGATTTAGAGTGTGTGTACATAAAATCATTGATACCTCGGACAGGTAGGGAATGTGATTTTAAAATAGTGCATACAATCTTGGCTTTATAAATAGGGGCATGGAATATGTGAGCAAGGAATACAAGAACACATAAAAATAGCAGTCGTATGCTAGAGATGAATTTCGGATCTTCCAATCTACCTTGTTGCGACGATTGCTTTTTTTATTAACCTGCACTTTCTCTGTCAGCTGCAACACTGTATTCTGCGCTCTGCTTATTTTCTCTTCTGCACTACATGATGCATTCATGCCTAGTATGATTGCCACAATAATATGCCAAGCAAAGTTTCAGTATCCTGGTACACGTGACAATAACATAGAAAAACTGCCTTCTGTGGCAGAGAATTCCACAGATTTACAACACAGATTTACAACTCTGGGTGAAAAAGTTTTTCCTCATCTCAATCCTAAATTGCCTGACCCTTATTCTTAAACTGTTACCCCTGGTTCTGGACTCCCCCAACATTGGGAAAAACAATTCCTGCATCTGTCCAATCCTTTAAGAATTTTATATGTATTATTTACGAATAGTAGCAAGCTTTGGAATCAAAGTCAAAAGTCAAAGTCAATTTTATTTGTCACATGCACCTGAAGGTGCAGTGAAATGAATTTGCCAGCACCCAAGAAGAACACACAATACACAATAAGATCTAACACAAACATCCACCACAGCATTTTTCACTGTGGTCCAAGGCACAAAGTTTAGCCAGACCTCCTCCTTTGTTCACCCATGGTCAGGGCCTTAAACCCTCCGTAGGTGGTGTCCTCGAAGGGACGGGGTCTATGTGAACACGTGATTTGATGCCTGCCATCCGGGGCGGGGTGTGGGAGGGATCCATGTGTACATGTGATAGATGTGGCCCGCCATCTGCTCACACACATGCGTCCTGGCCCCTATGCAGAACAAGGCTGCCGACCCCTGCACAAGGACTTTCCTTGGTACTGTTGTCAGGCTAGCTACTGTAATTCTCTGAGTTCTCTTTACCTCCATTTTAAATAGTAGTATCACACTCATCAATTTGTAGGTACCATTCCACATTACATAGAATTTTAAAATATGAGAATTAATATATATTTTTTCCATGATTATGTCTTTTAGTATTCTGGGTTGGAGATTTGTGGATCCTGGGCATGTATGAGCTTTCATTCCTATTAATTTCTCCAGATTATTTTTTAACTGATACTAATTTGCTTTAGATGGACACAAAACGCTCGAGTAACTCTGGAGAGAAGGAATGGGTTACATTTCAGGTGGAGACAGAAGAGTCTCGACCTGAAACATCACCCATTCCGTCTCTCCAGAGATGCTGCCTGTCCCACTGAGTTACGCCAGCTTTCTGTGTCTATCTTTGGTTTAAACCTGAATCTGCAGTACCTTCCTACTAATTTGCTTTAATTTCTCTTCTTTCATTTAAGTACTTTTGGAAAATAGTTTTGTCCACTTCTGTGCGGATGTAATTGTAGTATTTTAATAGCTGTGCATTTTTTGTTTCCATTGCACATTCCCTTATTTCCACTTCTCTTCGCTAATCTTTTTATTTTTTCCTACTGGAGAAGCTTTTAATGTCCACTGTTATGTTCCTTGCACGTTTCAGCACATACTCCATATTCACTCTCTTCATCCATCTTTTAGTTATTCTTTGCTGAATTCTACACTGCTACTGGACCTCAGGCTTGCTGTTATTTGCCATGGTTGGGTTGCTATTCCATTTGTGTTTTTTGGGCCTGAACAAAATGTATAACTTTTATTCAATATGTATTTAATATAACAATTACTATTGGATTGAAATGTTAGAAGCAAAACAAGTGTAAATGTTCAGAGGTTAATGGAAAAGTCATGGTAAAAAGATACGGTGTTCTTTATTTGTGTGGTGGGTAATCTTTGAACCCTTTAGAGCCTTTGAGTTTTGGGTTGGATAGGCTGGATCTGCTTTGATAAAGAACTGTACTAAAGTCATAGCATAAGATTGTTAATTTTGTCGAGCAATGAAGTTAATTTATTTTGAAAGGATATTAGATCTTTCTGGAGTTGATCTAAGTCTTAAGATATCTGTAATGCAATTATTTTTTAAATATAAATTATTTGTTTTCACAGTTGGTGCAATGGGAAAGTTAAAGTCAGAAGGTTGTGTGTTTAAATCCATACCAGAAATTTGGGTATCCAAATCATGGCTAACATTTGTCATTGGGATGGTTATCCTATTGGAAATGACTTTTCCAGGAAAGTTTTCCAAAAAAAAGTTTCCCATCAGATTATTAAATCTTTTCCCCTTCACCTTAAACCTATGTCCCCTGGTCCTCGATTAACCTACTCTGGGCAAGACACTCTGCATCTACCCAATCTATTTGTTTCATTATTCTATTTGACCAGTGCTAATGTATAGGAAGTTTAGTAAGATGCTTTAATTCCCTTGCGAATAGACAAACAGAATGCAGGAGCAGCTTAGCGGGTCATGTGGCATCCCTGGAGAGAGGAAATGGGTGATGTTTTGGGTTGGAATCCTGAAAGATAGAGGGAACTGAGTCTGTGCAGTGGCACCAGGGACCCGGGTTTGATCCTGACCACGTTTGCTGCCTGTGCGTTCTCCCCCCATGACCACGTGGATTTTCTCCGGGTGCTCCGGTTTCCTCCCACACTCCAGGGATGTACAGGCTTGTAGATTGATTGGCTTTGGTAAAAATTGTAGATTATCCCTGGTGTGTGTGGGATAGTGTTGGTCTGCGGGGATCGCTGGTTGGCGAGGACCAAAGGGCCTGTTTCCGCGCTATATCTCTAAACTGCATTAAGGTAGTGTTAAATCAGACCCTAATTTGCTTGCTGTGGTGAACAAAACCCACAACATGACTTTCGAAGTCTGGGGAAGGTATTCACTGCATCTTGGCTGAATTTATTTTTCACAATTATCACTAAAACAGATGGTTTGGTCACAACTCTCACATTGCTATTTGTAGGAATTAATTGGCAGAAGTGTTTCCATTTCACAACAGAGGATATGTGCTTCTATGGCTAAAACATGCTTGGTTTGGTTATTCTTATTTTAATACTGTTTGAGGTTGAAATGTAGCTTTCCTAAGCTGTAGCATTCTATGATTCTGATAATCCAATACCCTTTCTACTTGTATCTCATTACTAATACTCTCTCTACCACTATCCATCACCATCCTCCTTAAAGCAGCCTGTTTTGTTAAAGAAAAATGCACAGTACTCCAGGATGCCAAGAAACCTTTGTTTCTGAACAATATTTTTATGATAGTTTTTAGAACATGCGAATTATAGTATTAACAATGCCACATACGGTGCTTCCACACCTCAACATTTTTTTTTCCTGAAATAGAATTCTAAATTACCTGGAATTTGCTGGTATTTCCCAGCCCGGTAATTCTTCCCCAACTGCGCATGTGCGACTGCGGCCCCAACTGCATGTATACCGGGACCGCTGCGCATGCGCAGAGAGACGGCGTCCCTACAACGTCACGGGAGCTATTTTAATATTGTGACGCGGCTGACTGGCCTTCCCCAATTGCGCGGGCGCAGATGGTCGAAAATCTACAGGTACATGCTTTTTTTCTGCAAATTA
Organism: Leucoraja erinaceus; assembly: GCF_028641065.1. Classification (NCBI taxonomy): domain Eukaryota; kingdom Metazoa; phylum Chordata; class Chondrichthyes; order Rajiformes; family Rajidae; genus Leucoraja; species Leucoraja erinaceus. The sequence goes on from NC_073383.1 coordinate 1,347,006, forward strand.
TCCCGCAGGCCCGATTGGACCCCTTTGCGTCTCCCCACGCGTGTGCTGTGGGTCCGGTATCTGCACATGTGCAGTTGGGGCAGCAGTCGCACATGCGCAGTTGGGGAAGGCTTACCGGGCCGGGAAATTTCCCCAAATTATTTAATTTCCCTAAAATTACCTGAAGCCAACCCGAATTTCGGGTAATTTCCTTCAAGGTGGAAACACTGACCAAATATTTGACACAGGAAAATTGTAACATTTTTACCGGACATCTATTTATCTCCATACCATAACCAGCAGCTAACATTTCTGCACATAACTCTTTAACTTAGTTTTATTTTATACTGCTTTAGTTATTTTGGTAAAAACCATTGCACGCTGCAACAATTTTCTTACTAAAGGCATTTTTCCTAATCCATGGCTGTCACATTCCACATAGCAAATCAAATATAGTTCATTTTCTTCTATGTTTGGTGCACATGATAACCTTGATGTAACCATATCAATGATTTGAACCGGAAGATTTCTATTTTCATCTTAAAACTATTGTTTTAAAAAAAAATTCATGAACTCAATTCTTAAAACATTTAATAATCTTTATAACTGTTGCTTCCACTCTTTTGTGCCTTCCTGATGAAATATGTCATGTGGTATTAAGGATGAATCTCAAATTTTCAAATAACAATAATTGAGCCAGTCTTGTGTAAATTTATCAATACCTCTTTACTCTTACGCTTTCACAGGACATCACAATGTGCACCCGTGATTTGTATCCCTCCATTCCCTACCTGTTCATATGTTTGGTCCAAATGCCTTCTAAATGTTGCTATTGCATCTGCTTCCACTATCTGAACTGGCAATGTGTTCCAGGCACCAACCACTCTTGCTTATCAAAATCTCATTTAAACCTTCCCCATCTCACCTTAATCCCATGGCCTCTAGATTACCACACTTGGGCAAAGAGCCTGGCTGTCTTTACTGGCTATGCTTCTCATAATGCTATATGGTCATCTCTGATGCTCTAGAGAAAACAAGGCAAGTTTGGCTCTTGTAGCTCACACACTTCAATCCAGCTAGTGTCCTGGTGAAGATCTCCAAAGCCTCTACCTATAGTGTGGCTACCAGAACTGCATGCAATACTCTCAATGTGGCCCAACCAAAGTTGGACACAGATTCGAATTGATTGCCCTACCTTTCTACTCTGCCCTGACCAATGAACACAAACACGCTATACCCCTTCTTTACCAACCTACCAATGACGTTGCCACTGTCAGCGAGTTATGAAACAATGCTTCAAACTATGCAGACCCGGGGGCAATGTTTTTGTCTTTGTTTTATTAGTTCCCTCTGTGCATCTATTGTCTTCAGGAGCCCTGGTATTTACTGTAAACATTCCTCTTGTATTTGTTCTCTGAAACGCCTAACCTCACACTTATCCAGATTATAAAACTATCCAGATTATCCAAAGTATAATGAGATCTGGGGGTCCTTGCTCATCAGTCACTGAAAGTAAAAGTGCAGGTACAGCAGGCAGTGAAGAAAGCTAATGGTATGTTGGTCTTCATAACAACAGGAGTTGCGTATAGGAGCAAAGAGGTCCTTCTGCAGTTGTACAGGGCCCTAGTGAGACCACACCTGGAGTATTGTGTGCAGTTTTGGTTTCCAAATTTGAGGAAGGACTTTCTCGCAATTGAGGGAGTGCAGCGTAGTTTCACAAAGTTAATGCCAGGGATGGCGGGACTGTCATATGTTGAAAGAATTGAGGAACTGGGCTTTTATACACTGGAATTTAGAAGGATGAGAGGGGATCTTGGTGAAACATATAAGATTATTAAGGGATTGGACACGCTAGAGGGAGGATGTTGGTGGAGTCCAGAACCAGGGACCACATTTTAAGAATAAGGGATAGGCCATTTAGAACGGAGATGAGGAAAAACTTTTTCACCCAGAGAGTTGTGAATCTGTGGAATTCTCTGCCTCAGAGGAGGCCGATTCTCTGGATGCTTTCAAGAGTGAGTTTATCTAACTCACTCTTGAAAGCATCCAGAGAATCGGCCCCCTCTGAGGCAGAGAATTCCACAGATTCACAACTCTCTGGGTGAAAAATCTGAGGACCAGCAGCTCAAAGATGTTTATGCCAACCGTGATGCCAAATTAAACTAAACCATCTGTGTGCACGTGGTCTATATCCCTCCATTTCCTCCTTCACGTGCCTATCAAAATGCCTCTTAAATGTTTTTTTTTTAATCATATCTGCTCTCACCACTACACAGACTATGTTCTAGGCACCTAGCACTCACTGTACATAAACAAAAAACTTGCTTGTTCATCTTTTATGAACGTTCCCCTGCTCACTTTAAAGCTGTGTGTGCTGTCATCTGACATTTAAACCCTGGTAACTTTTTGATACCGTCTAGTCCAGCGAACTGTGCTTTTCCCAATCTTCAATGTTCCATCAGGTCACTCTGCAGTCACACACACTCCAAAGAAAAACAATCCAAATTTGTTCAACCTCACCTTCTGCTTTTACTCTAGTCCAGGTAACATTCTGAAGAATCTCTTCTGCACTCTCTTCAAAGTCTCTACCTTCTTCCTTTATAGCAGTCACCGGAGCTAGGCACAATACTCCAAATGTTGCCTAACTAAAGTTTTATACAGTTGTATCATGACTTTATTCCTTTCATACGACCGATGAAGGCTGTCCTAATGCATGTGATATGCCTTCTTTACCACCCTGCCCACATGTATCGCCACTTTAGGGAATAATGGACTGGCACCCAAAAATTTCCTTGAACTTCAATGTTGCTGCTATTTACCATATACCTTTTTGTACATTTGATTCCTAAACTGCAACATCTCCTACTTGTCCAGATTAGGCTCTATCTGCCATTTTGCTGCCCATATTGACAACCTTTCTCATGTTCAACAACTCCACCATTTTCTGTGCCATTTACCAACTGTCTACAGATTGTCCAAATCATTTATATAGACAACAAAGCTGCCAGCACTGCTTCCTGCAGCACACTAGTGGTCACAAATTTCCAATCGGAATAATACACTTCCACCATAAACCTTGAGGGATCTTGCAGTGGAGTGGACAAAATGTGTAAGAAAGAACTTACTTTTAAGAAAGTTCTTTCTTACACATCTATTCCTACGCTCCATAGATGCTGCCTCGCCTGCTGAGTTTCTCCAGCATTTTTGTCTACCTTCGATTTTTCCAGCATCTGCAGTCCTCAACACATCTTCCTTTTTATGTAAAAGTGTCCTAGAATATCAAAATACCCCTCCCTGATCTCACTACTTAATTAATATCTTGTCTACTTCCCCTAGCTCCAGGCATAAATTCCCTCATTGCCTTTGAGTGTTCCTACCCATTCCAGAGCTACCCTCTCGTTATTAATGTACATATACAGATGCTCCTCGACTTACAATGGGGTTATGTTCCAATAAGCCCATCGTAAATCGAATATATCATGTGGAAAATGCATTTAATACACCTAACCTACCAAACATTCGCTCTCTTCTGATAAGGCTCGAGAATATTGGGAGAAGGCACTGGGGCATTGATACTTATTGATGGCCATTACTGGCTTGCCGCCTTTACGCTGGGCAATTATCTTGAGTTTCATCTCAAGAGTAATTGCCTTCTTCTCACCTGAAGTGGGAGACACAGATGGGCGTTTTGTAGACATGATGGGCTGCAAAAACACAAAACACAATACAACGTATCCAAAAAACCCTGGCAACACCCTACACTGTAGACTAGTATTGGTTGTTTACACCAGTGATCGGGTGGCTCACTGGGAGCTGCGACTCGCTGCCGTTGCCCAGCATCACGAGAGACTATAGTACCGCAGATTGCTAGCCCGGGAAAAGATCAAAATTCTAAATTCAAATTACGGTTTCTACTGAATGTGTATTGCTTTTGCACCATCGTAAAGTCAAAGCATCGTAAGTCAAGGAGCATCTGTAAACAGCTTTTCTTGTTGATTTGAGAAGTACTCAGTTAATGAAAGATCAACCACATTAACTTTGTTTTTCTCTCTGCACAAATGCTCCCTAATCTGCTGCCGCCATGCTTCTTGCATACTTTTCTGCTTTTGTTTTCTCTATAACTGTCCTTAATGTAGAACACAGAACAGTACAGCTCAGGAACATGCCCTTCTGCCCACAGTGTCTGTGCCCAACATGATGCCAAGATCAAATCTTATCTGCCTGCACATATTCTTCATCAAGGCACCTGCAAACTCTTCTCTTGCCCCCCTCCTGAGAATGCATCTGTCTTAAGTGCTCTTCACATGCCCTAACACCTCCACCTCGTTAATCTCAAACAGTCCTTGCATATTAATATTCTTCACACTGATCCCACTGTCTTCATCCTTGTGTTCTTCTTCTTGGTGAAAGCAATGTATGATACTTGTTTTTTACCTCGCCTACATCCCCTGACTCCAAGCACAAATTCCCTCCTTTATCCTACGTTCTCCTCGGTTATCTTCTTGGTTTTTAATGTAGATATAAAAAATGTAGGGATTCTGACTTGCTAGAGCCATTTCATGGCCCCTTTTGAATTGCTAATTGCCTGCTTGAGTTCCTCCTTCCTTTATATTGCTCAAATTCCCAGTCTGAGTTCATCCTCTTAAACCTTGGGTGTGCTTCCCTTTTCTTTTCGACCAAATTTACATCATCTTTGGTCATTCGAGTTTTCCTTCCTTTGCTATGCTTATCCCTCCTCTTCACTGTATATCTGTTAACATGATGACTCTGAAAGCATTGTTACATTTGTGTAATTTTGGTCTCCTTCCTAAGCAGGTGTTACTTTTATTCCCTCTACGATGTAAACCATACTTGTTTTCACCTTTCTCCAGTTTTGGTACAGTGATTAATGTGAAGTGTTAACTTGATTTCTCTCCATCATCTGTAGATCAATCTGAAGAGTAATTATTGCACCTTCTGTTTTTATTTCCATTGCTGGCACTGGTGGATCTGGACCCAAAAATAGATTTTGAGTTGAAATCCATTTTGTATGTCTGAGCCAGTATGAACTGGAAATGAAAGAGGAGCAGCAACAAATGCAAGTTTAGTATTAGTTTAGAGATACAGCACGGAAATAGGCCCTTCAGATCACCGGGTCCACGCCGACCAACGATCCCCGCACATTAACACAATCCTACACACGCTAGGGACAATTTTTACATTTACCAAGCCAATTAACCTACAAACCTTTATGTCTTTGGAGTGTGGGAGGAAACCGAAGATCTTGGAGAAAACCCACAGGGAGACGTACAAACTCCGTACAGACAGCACCCATAGTCGGGATCGAACCCAGGTCTCTGGTGCTGCATTCGCTGTAAGGCAGCAACTCTGCCGCTGCGCCACCTTGACCACCCTAAACTGGGGAAACACTTGATCAAATGTGAGAAGGCAATGGGAGTAAAATGAAGTTGAGCTATTTAAAAGACTGATGAAATCACCATTGGTCAACCCATTCCACTGTGGACATTTGTGGAAATAAACTGGTAAAAAATACTAATTAAAACGCAAAATAAAAAGCCAAATACTGCAGAGCTATTATAAAACAAGAAATGGACTGCGGGTCAAATGACATCAATAAATATTTTGTGATTGTGTGAGGACATTAGTAAATCTAGCAAAGCATGGGAACAGGCCCTTCAGCCCACAGTGTCCGTGCTGAACATGATACCACTTTAATTAATCTCTTCTGTCTGCATGTGACCGCTATCCTTGCACTCCTTGTGCCTATCTAAAAGCCTCTTAAATGCCATTATGTTATCTGCTTTAATCACCACCCTTGGCAAAGGGATCCAGGCACCCACTGTTTCAAAAAAAAGTGTGCACCGCACATCTCCTTTAAACCTTTTCCCCTCTCACTTTAAGCCATACCCTCCAGTGTTGCCCTTCCCACTGAGTTGCTGCCTATCCCACTGAGTTACTCCAGCATTTTGTGTCTAACTCCTTATAATTAATATCCTCTAATAGCAATGTTCCAAAATTTTGAGATTTTAAAAATCAAGCCTGCAATTTATCCCATCAGATAAAGCATAAAAATAAGTTTAATTTGACACCTAATTCACTTTCATATCTTCAGTATTAAAAACGTTATGGCCATTTTATACTCTGAAATTAGCATCTTGTTGCCTGTTTCTTTTCCATTGACTTAACTCAAATGATCGAGGACAGTCAAAAGCCCATAACTTTCTTAAAAATTAAGAGAACTGAATGAAATTTTCAGTTATTATAGCTTGAAGCATTCTGAAACAAATATGAAACAATCTTACTTGGATGACCTGAAATTAAAGCATATAATTACTTAGTTACCTAATTGTAGCTAATTACAAAATTCAATTACTGGATCTAAACATCTATCCATTTCTTAAGAAAAGGTTAGCATTTTTAAATAGCCTAAGTGTCCAAATAACATTCACACAATAATTCACGATATAACATGTTTTTAAATCTCATTGTCATGAATTTATAGGCAAATTAGAAGGAATTTAATCTTTAATTCCCGTAAATTAATGGGCATTTTAATCATCTTGCGAGTGGGTTTTTGTGGAACGCGATTGAGTGGAACGTTGCGGTTGCATTGAATTTGAACCCCATATCGGCAGGAAAAACACTGCCGGTTCGTATGGTGCCAAAATCACATTTTCGCCAATGGAATTTGGATTAAAGTAATCCTAAGAAGCAAGTTTATACGTAAAATAAACGACTTACATTATGTTTTGTCCCCTATGTGAGATCCGTCCCGTTATCGGTGTTGACGGCGTTAGAAGTAGCTTTTTATTTTACTCCAGGAATTAAATTGGCCCGCGATTTAAAAAAAAAACTTCCTAGAATGGAAGTCGGAACGATTTTTCTGCAGCAGCTGAACAGTCTGGGAAAGTTCGACTCCGACAGGCAGGAGAAAACGGCATTTTAAAACCCCCCCCCCCCCCCCCAAAGGCGCCAAAGTCGCGCACATGGCAAGCGGCAGAACTGCAGCGCCGCTGAAAGTGAGTATTGTAACATCGCTACCTCTAATCCAGGCAGCATTCTGGTAAACCTCTTGTCCATCCTCTCCATAGCCTCCCCTTTATCCTGGGTGAGCAGGATTACACACAATACTCCAAATGTAGCCTAACGAAAGTTTTGTACAGTTACAAAATTACTTGTCAATCTTGTATTCAATTTCCCAACCGTTGAAGGCAAGCATACCATACGCAAACTTTATCCCTCTATCTAGTTGTGTTGCCACTTACAGGGAGGTATGGACTTGGACGCCAAGATCCCTCTCTACTTAATGCTATTAAATGTCTTGCAATGTAGTGTACACTTTTCCTTGCATTCAAACTCCCAAAGTGCAAAACCTCACACTTGCATAGATTAAACTCGTATCTGCTATTTTTCTACCCGTATCTGTAACTGATATATATCTCATTGGGCATTGCCATCCCTCCATGGCTTTATGGATCCAGACAGCAGAGTTCAGAACAGTGGGGATTAGTTTAGTTTGGAGATACAGCATTGAAACAGGCCCTTCAGCCCACCGAGTCCATGCCAACCACTGATCACCCATTCACTCAAGTTCTATGTTTATCCACCTTCTCATCCACTCTCTACACATTAGGGATAATTTACAGAAGCCAATTAATCTACAAACCCACATGCATTTGGGATGTGGGAGAAAACAGGATAATCTGGAGGAAACTCGCGTGGTCACAGGATACAGAGAAAACCCAATGTACAAACTACAAGGGTCAGGATATGAGCCTGTGCCTCTGGTACTGTCCCCTCGGTACTCCATCAGCCCTGCCATTGTGCTGCCCAGTGTGCCTCAGCTGAGAAAGCCTGAGCAATCGCTCAAGAGCAGGAGATCTTGTTGCCCTGTGGCTAAGGACTCCAGTTTTCCTGCATGTTAGTTGAATATATGCTTTTCAAAACTAAAGTAATTGATTTGGTGAGCTTATTTTGTGTGAATATCTGGAGTTGTATCTCACCACTTTCTGCATAATGTTATTCTTGAGCTCTGAAAAATGAGAAGATTATATACTTTCAATCCTATCAATGGTGCTTAGTAGCAACACTGACAATGCCAATTTTTCCTTGGTAAAAGATTGAAACTGCAGTCAACTTCTGTTGGAAATCATGCTGATGAAATAAATCCTTATTGATGATGCTTGCACAATTTTTATTTTGTTATTAGTCTTTTAGGTTGGAGCTAGCAGTATTTCATACTGTTTGCATTTCTCAGTGAAGTATCTATAAAAGACTTGCTTAATGTTATATGGTTATTGACAGGCACTAGTGGAGCTGCTGCCTCACAGCACCAGAGACCCGGGCTCGATCCTGATCTTGGGTCCTGTCTTATGTGGAGTTTGCATTTTGGTGTTTCCTGTGACAGCATGGGATTCCTCCGGGTGCTCCAGTTTCCTCCCACATCCTAAGGACGTGTGGGTTTGTTGCTTAATTGGCCTCTGTAAAATTGCCCCAAATGTGTTGTGAGTAGATGAGAAAGTGGCATAATGAAGATCAAGTGTGAACTGATGATCACGCTTTGGTTGGCATAGACTCAGTGGGCTGAATGGCCTTTTTCCATGTTCTATCGCTAAATAAATAATGCAGTTTGGTGCAATTGCCAAATTATGTCGATGAAATTGTTTTCTGTTGAATATTTGTGACGAGTGCGTTACATCATATCACAAATGCACTTTTAAAAAAAGTGCTGTAATATAATATTGTGTTATATTCAAATAAGTGTAAAGTATTTAATATTTGAAGTCTGAGACCATAGCGTTGTTGGCATTAAAACTCAAATTATAATCTAGTGGAGTGACCAATAAGCTATTAACTGTCATAATATTGGGATTTTGCATGTAGGTAATTGTATTTCCATTTGGTAAGTGCAGATAATGGGTACCATTATTGTTTAATACTCATATTTGCATGTATTTTAATCCTGTGTATTCCTTGGAAAAACGCTGATTTGAAGGTAGACTGCTTTTGATTGGTATTGTATAATCTGGGTGAATAAGTGTCACAGGAACAAATGTGTGGAGTGACCTCAGTGGCCAGCAACATGCTGGCCAAAGAAAGCAAACCCATCCAGCAGTTCCAATGACAGGCATGCTATAGAAAGGTGATAGGTCAATCATGTCTTGAGAGCTTGTTAAAGAAGTACTATTGGAGACACAAGAATCTGCACATGCTGGAATCGTGAACACAAGGCAAAGTGCTAGAAGAACCCAGAGAGGCAGGCAGCCTCTGTGAAGGGAATGAATGACCAGATGACATTTCGGGTTCTTCAACCATTCTTCAGAAGGGTTTTGTAAATTCATATTCTCAGCAACAAGTTTCATGAAGCAATCACCACAGGAGCAAAACATTCAAGCTGCAATCAGGTGTGTTATATCTGAGAAGTTTGTGCTGCATTTCCATAGCGGAAGGGAAAGCCTGTATTGTTGGTGAAGAGTACTCTGTACATGGCACAACATTCTTAGGATTTACACCGACGATAGACACAAGATGCTGGAGTAACTCAGCGGGACAGGCAGCATCTCTGGATAGAAGGAATGGATGATGTTTCGGGTGGAGAACCAGTCTGAAGAAGCGTCACCCAGATGCTGCCTGTCCCGCTGAGTTACTCCAGCATTTTGTGCCTATCTTTGGTATAAATCAGCATCTGCAGTTTCTTTCTACACATTTCTATAATTAAAGTTCCAGATTAAAGATTCCAATTTCTATTATATAATAAAACTTGACGGCGCAAGTAGTAGCTTAATTTATCAAACGATTCTTGCATTTGTCAGCTTTTGATTATGCTCTTTAACAGCATAGTTATTTTTAAAGAGACTGCTTGTGATTTGGTAGTAGATTAATACTGTCCGTGAGGTTACCGGGTACACCCTTTGTTAATGGCAGAAATCCTGATCATGAAAACACTATTGAACTAAACGTTTTGTTCTTTTTAGGAAGTTACAGCCAGCAGCCGTCATTATGTTGACCGGCTCTTTGATCCTGACCCACAGAAAGTGTTGCAAGGTGTGATGTAAGTATTGCCCCATTGACCCTATTTTCTGGGTCCTTGTGTATAATTTACAAAATTTGCAAACAAGATTTAATGATTTTCGTGAAAACTAATGTTACATACAGTACGCAATTGACTTTTGCTTGTTCAAGATTACGATCAATCTTTTTATTTTCAGGGAATGTAGGACTACAGTATAAACTGTGGAAATTAAGAGCAATTTAATATATTTAAAACTAGATGTATACAAATGGGCACAGAACATTGAAATTTTAATTGAAAACAATTTGTGTGATATTTTATTCCTAACACACATGCATGTGAGTGATTGAAAAGTGAATCAAAATTACATTTTCTTGATAGATTGATAATTATAAGAAAAAGAGATACCCAAGTTAGTTTTACAAATTGTAAATGTGACCTTGCTTCAAATACAGTTTGTGCAGTTTTGGACTGAAAAAAATATTTTCTTGGGTCATCTGGGTTGAACAAGTTAGGGCTTTATTCTTTGGAGCGCAGAAGGTTAAGAGGGGACTTGATAGAGGTTTTTAAAATGATGAGAGGGATAGACAGAGTTGACATGGAAAAGCTTTTCCCACTGAGAGTAGGGAAGATTCAAACAAGGGGACACGACTTGAGAATTAAGGGACTGAAGTTTAGGGGTAACATGAGGAGGAACTTCTTTACTCAGAGAGTGGTAGCTGTGTGGAATGAGCTTCCAGTGAAGGTGGTGGAGGCAGGTTTGTTTTTATAATTAAAAAATAAATTGGATAGTTATATGGATGGGAAGGGAATGGTATATGAGCGCAGGTATATGGGACTAGGGGAGATTATGTGTTCGGCACGGACTAGAAGGGTCGAGATGGCCTGTTTCCGTGCTGTAATTGTTATATGGTTATCTGACCGGGTTAAAAATAAATAAGTTTCTTGAAACGTAAATGTTCTTGAAACATAAAATGAGTTGGTATTTTAAAATGCTAATTCAACAAGGAAATACGGTCATAAGTTATAGGAGTAGAATTAGGCCATTTAGCCCATTAAGTCTACTCTGCCATTCGATCATGGTTGATCTATCTCTCCCTCCTAACTCCATTCTCCTGCTTTCTCCCCATAATCAGAATCAGAATACCGTTTATTGTCATTTGAACCTAAGTTCAAACAAAATTAAGTTTTCTGCAGTCATACTAACAAGAAGGAAAAAAAAAACCTCTGACACCTGTACTAATCAAAAACCTATCTATCTCAGTCTTAAAAATATCCACTGACTTGGCCTCTGCAGCCTTCTGTGGCAAAGAATTCCACAGATTCACCACCCTCTGATTAAATAATTTTCTCCTCATCTCCTTCCTAAAAGAACGTATTTTAATTCTGAAGCTATGACCTCCAGTCCTAGACTGTCCCACTAGTGGAAACGTCCTCTCCATATCCACTCTATCCAAACCTTTCACTATTCTGTATGTTGCAATGAGGTCCCCCTCATTCTTCTAAACTCCAGCGAATACAGGCCCAGTGCGGACAAACGTTCATCATTGGATAACCTACTCATTCCTGGTTATTTCTTAATCTTTTAAAGCAAAAACTGGCTCCGAATTATTGTAAAAAAAGGCTTTCTGTAACCTGATGTTACCTCAAAATGGTTTTGCTCTTGACCTTGGGTGCTGTTTGTGTGGAATTTGCTCTTCTCCCTATAACTGTGTGGTTTTCTTCCGGGTGCTCTGGTTTCCGTCAACATCTCAAAGATATGCGGTTTTGCAGGTTAATTAGCAGGGCAACCTAGGCAGCTCTGTTTCCAGCCGGGCAACCTAGGCAGCTTTTTAGGTTGCCAAATGACAGTTTTGGTGGTCATTTAAGATGGCTTGCATGACACGTGCGATAATGTGCTTGGACGAAGTGGTAGTTACCAGTCGGAATTATGCTCAATGCAGCATTCACATATTTTTTCTGCTTCAAATAAAGTCACAAACCAAACATATTCACCACTCAAGACATATATATATATATATATATACCACAATGACATGCAGCAAACTTATAATACAGTATCTCAACTCGGTAAGTAAGACCAAGCGCATGCTTGGCGATCGCTTTGCACAACACCTCCACTCAGTTAGCAATAACCAACTTGATCTCCCGGTGGCTCCGCACTTCAACTCCCCCTCCCATTACGAATCCGACCTTTCTGTTCTGGGCCTCCTCCATGGCCAGAGTGAGGCCCACCATAAATTGGAGGAGCAGCACCTCATATTTTGCTTGGGCAGTTTGCACCCTAGCGGTATCAAACATTGCCCCTAGAGGCAAAATAGCACGGCTTTTAGGTTGCCCGGCGGGACTTTAGGTCGCCATTCGCACCCGGGAACCGTTAATTTTGAGCCGTATAGGAAATGGATGAGAAACTGCGATAAGGTGGAACTAGTGTGAACGGTGATTGGATTGGACTTGGTGGGCCAAAAGGCCTGTTTTCATGCCGTAGTTGTGTGCCTGGAATTTTTAAAATTGTTTGAAAATATTCCTAATCCTATTAAAGCTAAGTACCCAAGTACATATTCAAAGTTATTTCAAATCATGTGTTATAAAACCATTTGCTTTGAGTAACCACTTTGCATATTGTTTAATATTTTGTTTGTACAGTGATATGAAGAATGCCGTAATTGGAAACAACAAACAAAAAGCTAATCTGATTGTCCTGGGAGCAGTACCAAGGTATTGTAATGGTCCTAATATTCTTTCTACTTTCTATTTCTATTCATGGCATTGGGGGTAGGGTGCTGTAATGGATAGAGAAGTGGTTGGCAGACAGGAAACAAAGGGTAGTTCCAGAATGGCAGGCAGTGACTAATGGGGTACCGCAAGGCTCGATGGTGGGACCGCAGCTATTTATAATATATATTCATGATTTAGATGAAGGGATTAAAAATAACATTAGCAAATTTGCAGATGACACAAAGCTGGGCAGCAGTGTGAACTGTGAGGAGGATGTTATGAGGATGCAGGGTGACTTGGACAGGTTGAGTGAGTGGGCAAATGCATGGCAGATGCAGTTTAATGTGGATAAATGTGTTATCCACTTTGGTAACAAAAACAGGAAGGCAGATTATTATCTAAATGGTGTCAAGTTGGGAAAAGGGGAAGTACAAAAGGATCTGGGAGTCTTTGTTAGTCAGGCAATGAAAGTTAGCATGCAGGTACAGCAGGCAGTGAAGAAAGCAAATGGCAAGAGGAGATGAGTATAGGAGCAAAGAGGACCTCCTGCAGTTGTACAGGGCTCCAGTGAGACCACACCTAGAGTATTGTGTGCAGTTTTGGTCTCCAAACTTGAGGAAGGATATTCTTGCTATTGAGGGAGTGCAGCGTAGGTTCACGAGGTTAATTCCAGGGATGGCGGAACTGTCATATGCTGAGAGAATGGAGTGGCTGGGCTTGTATACTCTGGAATTTAGAAGGATGAGAGGCGATCTTATTGCACATATAAAATTATTAAGGGTTTGGACACGCGAGAGACAGGAAACATGTTCCCAATGTTGGGGTAGTCCAGAAACAGGGGCCACAGTTTAAGAATAAGGGGTAAGCCATTTAGAACGGAGACGAGGAAAAACTTTATAACACAGGGAGTTGTGAATCTCTGAGAGTGTGTGGAATTCTCTGCCTCAGAGGGTGGTGGAGGCTGGTTCTCTGGATGCTTTCAAGAGAGAGTTAGATAGAGCTCTTAGGGATAGCGGAGTTAAGGGATATGGGGAGAAGGCAGGAATGGATACTTGTGGGTGATCAGCCATGATCACATTGAATGGCGGTGCTGGCTTGCAGGTCCGAATAGCCTACTCCTGCACCTATTGTCTATATATGATTAGGATTAGAGCAAAAATATACTCAAGTTTGTTGATGATGCAAAGCTGAATTTATAGGAGGATGGGATCGTAACAAGCTAAATGAATGAGTAACCAGATGCAGGTGGTACAGAAAGCAGACAAATGTCAGATTATTCACTTTGACATTTACAATTTAGAAAGGAGAGTAATTATTAAATGTTGGGAGATTGATGATGCTATTTGGAGGGACAAGAATGAGCATTCCTGTGTACAAATCTTTCTTAAATTACTATGCAGGCACAACAAGCAATTAGGAGCGCAACTGATTATTGGTCTTTTATTGCTAAGTGGGTTTAAGTGTTAATGCAATTTTATTGGGATCTGGAGAAATTATGCAGAGTACTGCTTACACATCTGATTTCAACTAAGGATGAAAACCCTTCCGATAGAGAGAAAGAGAGAGAGAGAGCGATGAAAATTCACCATATTGAATTATAAAATGAGTGGTTTATCTTTTGAGGTGAGATTAAGCAGTGCGATTATATCCTCTGGAATTTAGATGAATGAAGGCTCTATGAAATGTACAAATGTCCGAGGTCTTAACTATTGTTAAATAGGGGTTGAGATGAGAAGAAATGTCTTCATCCCAAATATTTATGATTTGGTAGCAAATCATTTGATATTTTAAAAAAATGATACAAAGCAAAGTGCAATATAAATAGGCAACATTTCCAGTTAGAACCCTTCATTTAGAAGGATGCAAACCTGAAAAGCTGAAGTCCATCCATGTCTTCCAGAGCTGCTGCCTGACCTGAATTGGAATAATTCATTGTCACATATGACAAGTCACAGTGAAATTCTTTGCTTGCACCCCCAGGTCCCTCTTTGTTTTTCCTCCCCTCCCCCCCCCTCCCTCACGCCCCCCCCCCCCCTCCCCCACGCCGGGTCCTGCATTTTTCTTCCCCCTCCCTTCATGGCGGTCCCCCCACACCGGGTTCTCCTTCGTTCCTTTCCTCGGCCACGACGTCCTTACTTCACGTGTCCGTCTCGTCTCTGTCTGTCGACGTCATCATCGACCGCCGCACTGACCTCCACTATTGCTGCCGGTTCCACTCCAGGCCCCCGCCGCGCAGACGCAGACCCCAATGGCCACGGGCTTCATCAATCCACGAGGCTCCAAGTTACTCCAGTGCTTTGTCCTTTTTTGTAAACCAGCATCTGCAGCCTCTTGTGTCACAATCTTTTGATATTCTTCATTCAAGGAGACTGGAGATTTAATTGATAAGAATATTCACGAAAGTGATGCAGAGGTTTTTTAGATATTAAATGATTTAAGGCATCTGGGGTTAGTATAAAAAAGAGATACTAAAAGAAAAGATTAGCCATGATCTTATTGATAGCAGACCAAAACAGTAATTCACGCTTCTTGTAACCATAGCAAAAAAAAAAAAAAATGTGTGCATATTCATATTTGTATGTATGGCTTGAGATTTAATGATCTCTGCCAGCAACCGCCCTTGGACTTGTTACCATACTGAAATCTCCAAACTGGGGGATGACAGCAACTTTCATCACATCACGACACGATGACTAGGGTTTTAATTATCCATCAACATATGGACCTGTTTCCGCCAGTCATAACCAATGGCCTGCACTCACTGCTGGAGTACGGTCCTGAACCCAATATCCCAAGCTCTGAGCTGCTGTAATGCTCAAACAAATCCAGCCTCCCCAACACCGGTGTTCTCCACATCAGGCTGTGGGTAATTCATTGCTGTGAAAACTCGAGAAGAGAACAGGGATTTGCATCATATAACTGACGTGCCTGACTGCAGCTGTGTGGAGGGCAGGGGGTTTGCAGCAGGTGCCTGGCACAGCATCGCTCTTTGTATTTAACACTAAAAAGTCTCCTTTAAATGCTGATTCTTTGGGCACACTTGTCCTCGTGAATGCATGATGAGAACTAAAAGAGGTACCAGCACACAACTCTGCTTGACTGCAACACTTTGTTCAAATGCTTATCTATTAATTGATTTTTTTTTTACAGATTGCTTTACTTACTACAGCAAGAGGCTTCAACTGTTGAACTTAAAACTGAATGTGCAGTAGTATTGGGGAGTCTTGCAATGGGGACAGAAAATAATGTCAAGTCCCTGTTGGACTGTCATATAATTCCGGCATTATTACAAGGTACAGTTACTTTGGAATTGCATGTTATGTTTGAATGCGCTTCATAAGAGTTTGCTATAAGGCTGCACAAATAATCTGAAGAATGAGGCATTAATATTGGAGGAATCTCAAAAGATAAATACAAAAAGCTGGAGTTACTCAGCAGGACAGGCAGCATCTCTGGATGGAAGGTGTGGGTCGAGCCCTTCAACCTGAAACGTCATCTATTCCTTCTATCCAGAGATGCTGCCTGTGAGATTGTCTAATAACTCAGAATCCATACATGAGTATGTTATTTATTAAGAAAGCACACAGAGCTCATATACATAGGTGTTGTAAGCTCAAGCTCAACGACGAATCTAACTAGAGGCTGGATTAGCAGGCTAGATAATATTTGAGACACTCAACCAGATACCTGTTTGAGTGTACACAAAAATGCTGGAGAAACCCAGCGGGTGCAGCAACATCTATGGAGCGAAGGAGATAGGCAACGTTTCGGGTCGAAACCCTTCTTCAGACCCTTAGCTGTTTGAGTGTGCAGTGGTATGCAGTAAACCATGACATGGAGCAGGTCCAGCAGTACTGACTGATCTACATCCTCCTTCTTAAGTATAATAAATCATGCAACTAAATAAGCATACAACTAAAACTTACAATGTATAGTAGGAAGATACAGTGCTTTATAAATCGCGACGGCTAAGCCGTGAAGGATATGAATAAGGAGAAATACAATGTGGCCTAGGTAATGGAAACCCGTAATCAGTATTTAATACAGTCTTTGTATTTAGGGTTAGGCTGACAAACCCGTTGTATGCACGTACGGTACAGGTCCTCTGCTGGAGGGGCCGGTGACATCATATCAGGCGGTGGTTCAACAGTCTTTGTGGGTGACATCACCGGAGGTCTAACAGGTGATTTCGCCAATAGTGCTAGTGGCTCTTTGGCCATTGGGGAGCCATTACGGTTTGAACCCACAGTCTCTCCATTAGTCTTTGGCATGATGTAGCCATTCGAGAACTGCTGAGATGGTCTTGGTTCGCTCACTGGCAGAATATGTTTTCTATTGAACCTGACAATTCCTCCTTCGGAGCGGACTAAATAGGGACGTGGCTCCAAGCAGGTTTCTGCCACTACGCCTATGCGGTCATGTTCATTCTGTGTTTGTAGGCGGACCGTTTGACCGGGAGACAAAGGCGAGAGGGGACAGCTGGTTTGGTCTTAATACGTTTTTTGAACTTGCCATTTGTGTTGTAGTTGGGCCTGGACTGCGTGTGGATCACGAACCTTGTAGGTCACGAGGTTGTAGCAGTTGCTTAGCTACTGGAAGGGTAGTGCAGGTTTGTCTGGACATCAAGCGCTGTGCAGGTGAACCTAACACTCTGTCCCGTAAAACGTTGCATGTTTAGAAGGTCCTGGAAGACATCAGGGGGAAATCCTTTAAAACCGAGATGAGAAGAACTTTTTTTCACACAGAGAGTGGTGAATCTCTGGAACTCTCTGCCGCAGAGGGTAGTCGAGGCTAGTTAATATGCGATATTTTAGTGGGAGGTAGATAGGGTATTTTTGGTTAAGGGGATCAGAGGGTATGGAGAGAAGAAAGGTATTGTATACTTAGTATTATGATCAGCAATGAACATAGTGAAAGGCGGTGCAGGCTCGAAGGGCCGAATGGCCTACTCATGCACCTAATTTCTATGTTTCTATCAGACCCCGCTCTTTTAGATTTTCCATCACCAGTTTTGCACTGTGAACGGCTCTTTCCACTAACCCGTTTGACTGCAGAATTCCGGGCTGCTGGTGACATGTTTGAAATACCAGCGTTGGATAAAGCCTTTGAAACTTTGACTTGTAAATTGTCCTGCATTGTCCGACATGAGGGAGAGAGGGGCCCCGTGAACTGAGAAGTGTTTTGCAAGTTTCTGAATAATTGCCGGCAATGAGGCAGTGCGGAGCAAATCAAGAGTAGGAGTCCACTAGAACCAGGTACTGGTTGCCATTCCAATCGAAAATGTCAGTCGCTAGTGTTGTTCACGGTAGATCAGGAACCGGGTGATGCAGGAGCGGTTCCTTCTGCTGGTGCGGTGCTACATTGTTATATACTGCACACGACTGCGTCCTCTGGCGCACATAGTCCGACATGGCAGATCAGAAGAACATGCTCTTGGCCGACATACTCATGTATGGATTCTGAGTTATTAGACAATCCCACTTCTGACGCCATGTAAGATTGCCTAATAACTCAGAATCCATACATGAATATAAGTTGTTTCTTAAGAAAACACACAAAGCTCAAATACTTGCTCAAGCTCAACAACGAACCTAACTAGCGGCTGATCCAGCAGGCTAGATAATATATGAGACACTCCACCAGATAGCTGTTTGAGTGTACAGTGGTATGCAGTAAAACATGACATGGATCAGATCAACTAGTACTGACCAGTCCCACTGAGTAACTCCAGCAATTTGTGTCTATCTTCAGTGTAAACCAGCATCTGCAGTTCTTTCCTACACAGAGGAATCTCCAACATGATCTTTAGTCTGCAGTGCTATTATTAGTGTCATTACTTCAGCATTCTTCACTAAGGAAGACATAAATAATTTGCCGGAAATAGCAGGGGACCGCGGGTCAAAGGAGTTGGAGGAATTGAGTGAAATCCAGGTTAGCCGGGAAGTGGTGTTGGGTAAATTGAATGGATTAAAGGCCGATAAATCCCCAGGGCCAGATAGGCTACATCCCAGAGTACTTAAGGAAGTAGCTCCAGAAATAGTGGATGCATTAGTAATAATCTTTCAAAACTCTTTAGATTCTGGAGTAGTTCCTGAAGATTGGCGGGTAGCAAATGTAACCCCACTTTTTAAGAAGGGAGGGAGAGAGAAAATGGGGAATTACAGACCAGTTAGTCTAACATCGGTAGTGGGGAAACTGCTAGAGTCAGTTATTAAAGATGGGATAGCAGCACATTTGGAAAGTGGTGAAATCATTGGACAAAGTCAGCATGGATTTACGAAAGGTAAATCATGTCTGACGAATCTTATAGAATTTTTCGAGGATGTAACTAGTAGCGTGGATAGGGGAGAACCAGTGGATGTGGTGTATCTGGACTTCCAGAAGGCTTTCGACAAGGTCCCACATAAGAAATTAGTATACAAACTTAAAGCACAAGGCATTGGGGGTTCAGTATTGATGTGGATAGAGAACTGGCTGGCAAACAGGAAGCAAAGAGTAGGAGTAAACGGGTCCTTTTCACAATGGCAGGCAGTGACTAGTGGGGTACCCCAAGGCTCAGTACTGGGACCCCAGCTATTTACAATATATATTAATGATCTGGATGAGGGAATTGAAGGCAATATCTCCAAGTTTGCGGATGACACTAAGCTGGGGGGCAGTGTTAGCTGTGAGGAGGATGCTAGGAGACTGCAGGGTGACTTGGATAGGCTGGGTGAGTGGGCAAATGTTTGGCAGATGCAGTATAATGTGGATAAATGTGAGGTTATCCATTTTGGTGCAAAAAACAGGAAAGCAGACTATTATCTAAATGGTGGCCGATTGGGAAAGGGGGAGATGCAGCGAGACCTGGGTGTCATGGTACACCAGTCATTGAAGGTAGGCATGCAGGTGCAGCAGGCAGTAAAGAAAGCGAATGGTATGTTAGCTTTCATTGCAAAAGGATTTGAGTATAGGAGCAGAGAGATTCTACTGCAGTTGTACAGGGTCTTGGTGAGACCACACCTGGAGTATTGCGTACAGTTTTGGTCTCCTAATCTGAGGAAGGACATTATTGCCATAGAGGGAGTGCAGAGACGGTTCACCAGACTGATTCCTGGGATGTCAGGACTGTCTTATGAAGAAAGACTGGATAGACTTGGTTTATACTCTCTAGAATTTAGAAGATTGAGAGGGGATCTTATAGAAACTTACAAAATTCTTAAGGGTTAAAGAGGGAACTGCAGATGCTGGAGAATCGAAGGTTACACAGAAAAGCTGGAGAAACTCAGCGGGTGCAGCAGCATCTATGGAGCGAAGGAAATAGGCAACGTTTCGGGCCGAAACCCTTCTTCAGACTGATCAGGGGTGGGGGTGGGTGGGGACAAGAAAGGGAAAAGGAGGAGTAGCCTGAAGGCTGGAGGGTGGGAGGAGACAGCAGGGGAGCTGAGGAAGGGGAGGAGACAGCAAGGACTAACAGAATTGGGAGAAGTCGATGTTCATGCCCCCGGGGTGCAGACTCCCCAAACGGAATATGAGGTGCTGTTCCTCCAATTTCCGGTGCTGCTCGCTGTGGCCATGGAGGAGACCCAGGACAGAGAGGTCGGAGACGGAGTGGGAGGGGGAGTTGAAGTGCTGAGCCACCGGGAGGTCAGCTAGGTTATTGCGGACCGAGCGGAGGTGTTCGGCGAAACGATCGCCCAACCTCCGCTTGGTCTCACCGATATAGATCTGCTGGCATCTAGAGCAGCGGACGCAATAGATGAGGTTGGAAGAGATGCAGGTAAACCTCTGTCGCACCTGGAACGATTGCTTGGGTCCCTGAAAGGAGTTGAGGGGGGAGGTAAAGGGACAAGTGTTGCATCTGCTGCGGCCGCAAGGGAAAGTGCCCGGGGAGGGGGTGGACCGAGAGGGAAGGGAAGAATTGACAAGGGAGTTATGGAGGGAGCGGTCTTTGCGGAAGGCAGATATGGGGGGAGATGGGAAGATGTGGCCAGTAGTGGGGTCACGTTGGAGGTGGCGAAACTGACGGAGGATTATTTTTTGTATGTGATGGCTGGTGGGGTGAAAGGTGAGGACTAGGGGGACTCGGCCCTTGTTGCGAGTGCGGGGATGGGGAGAGAGAGCAGTGTTGCGGGGTATGGAAGAGACCCTGGTGCGAGCCTCATTTATGGTGGAGGCATCTGCTGCGGCCGCAAGGGAAAGTGCCCGGGGAGGGGGTGGACCGAGAGGGAAGGGAAGAATTGACAAGGGAGTTATGGAGGGAGCGGTCTTTGCGGAAGGCAGATATGGGGGGAGATGGGAAGATGTGGCCAGTAGTGGGGTCACGTTGGAGGTGGACCTCCCGGTGGCTCAGCACTTCAACTCCCCCTCCCACTCCGTCTCCGACCTCTCTGTCCTGGGTCTCCTCCATGGCCACAGCGAGCAGCACCGGAAATTGGAGGAACAGCACCTCATATTCCGTTTGGGGAGTCTGCACCCCGGGGGCATGAACATCGACTTCTCCCAATTCTGTTAGTCCTTGCTGTCTCCTCCCCTTCCTCAGCTCCCCTGCTGTCTCCTCCCACCCTCCAGCCTTCCGGCTACTCCTCCTTTTCCCTTTCTTGTCCCCACCCACCCCCACCCCTGATCAGTCTGAAGAAGGGTTTCGGCCCGAAACGTTGCCTATTTCCTTCGCTCCATAGATGCTGCTGCACCCGCTGAGTTTCTCCAGCTTTTCTGTGTAACCCAAAATTCTTAAGGGGTTGGACAGGCTAGATGGAGGAAGAATTGTTCCCGATGTTAGGGAAGTCCAGGACAAGGGGTCACAGCTTAAGGATAAAGGGGAAATCCTTTAAAACCGAGATGAGAAGAACTTTTTTCACGCAGAGAGTGGTGAATCTCTGGAACTCTCTGCCGCAGAGGGTAGTCGAGGCCAGTTCATTGGCTATATTTAAGAGGGAGTTAGATGTGGCCCTTGTGGCTAAGGGGATCAGGGGGTATGGAGAGAAGGCAGGTATGGGATACTGAGTTGGATGATCAGCCATGATCATATTGAATGGCGGTGCAGGCTCGAAGGGCCGAATGGCCTACTCCTGCACCTAATTTCTATGTTTCTATGGTTCTATGTTTCTTGGCTGTATTAGCGATGCAGGTAGGAAAGGTCACTTGATTTTGATTATTGTCTGGGACCTGTAAGGGATTAAGTTACAAAATGTGATGAAAGTATTTTTCTCCCAAATCAAGCAGACTGCTAATACTACCAAGTGAAAATCATATTGAGTGGTCATTTAACAGTTATTGAGATATATATACACATGATGTGTGACTGAACTGTGGAAAATATTGAATATCAAATGTTTTTCTGACTGCTGAAGCAGTTATTTTATCTTTAAGGGACTTTGAATAAATAGTTTATAATATATTACCAATTTGTGATGTAATTAGAAATTCATTTTCCCTTCTAAATAGGTCTCCTCCTTCCAGATCTTAAATTTATAGAGGCTTGTCTTCGATGCCTCCGTACAATATTGACAAGCCCTGTGACGCCAGTAGAGGTACTTTATACAGTAAGTACAGTATCTCAGACACTGGAATTAAAAACAAATTGTTGGAAATACTCAGCAGGCCATGCAACATTTGTGGATAGAGAAAAACAGAGTTTATGCATCAAATCAGTGACTTGCTCAGAACTGGACTTGCTGAGTGTTTCCAGCAGTAAATTTTTATTTTGATTTCCAGCATCTGTAGTTTTTAACTTTTTAGTCTCAGATATATTTAAATCATTTATTTCTGTCTTTTTGGGGTCTTGGTTTAAAAAAATTCTGCTAGTGAGAATATTGGAGCATTAAGATATGAAGTGGCTGCAGTTTTACTTTTTCTTTTTGTGTTTTGTGTTTGGTTAGATTCTGCAGGGCAGTGTCACAAGAAGTAAGAGTATCACAAGTCTCCGTAGGGGTTCCCTTGGGTTGCTCTCGGGTAACTTGTCAAAAGCAACATTGTTGATGGCGTTGTGGCAAAATCCTTGCTTTTGGGCCCGTCCCACTTAGGCGACTGCCAGGGACTAGTTTTAATGGAATTCACCTACAATACCTGGCGACAACCTATGATTACCTACGACAGCAAAAATTGTCGCCGAAAAATGTTCAACATGTTGAACGTTTTGTGGCAGTCGCCTGTAGATGCCCAAACAATTGCACGTGGGACAGCCCTTTACTCTTTAACTAAGAATGCCTGCTCTAAGATGGAAGGCAGGTGAAATCACTGACAAAATAATAGCGTGGATAAGTTCCCAGCGCAAGAATTTTGTTTGGTGATAATGAGTGGATGCAAATCACGTTCAACGTATGATTAGGTTTATCCTGGAGGAGGAGGATGGTGGGTTGCAGGGAACGGTTACACACTAAAGGATTCCCATGAATTGTTGGAGTAAAGGGTTTGATGGTTAAGAATGATCAAATAATGGTTTAAATCAGTAAATCATAGATGACAGTTAGTGTTGGGAATGTTGTACCTATGGGGAGGAACAGATGAGACAAGGATAGATTTTAACCTTTGTTTTTATGTTGCTTCTAGGATTCAACAGTGGTTCCTCATCTTATGTCCTTACTTAGTAGATCGCGATATATACAGGAGTACATCTGTCAGATTTTTTCCCATTGTTGCAAGGTAGGAGACATTAAAAATATTAAAATTAGTTTGTAAAGACATGTAAACACTTCGCGTATGTTAATACATGTTAATTCTGAGCTTTTAAGTGTAGTATCAAGGGACGTGTGTTGGAATTAATGTACTAAGCAACACATAATGAAACATTACAATATTTCAAGTCAAGAGTGTTTTATTGTAATATGACCCAGATAGGACAATGAAATTCTTACTTGCTGCAGCACAACAGAATATATAAACATAGTACATAACGGGAGAAGAAAAAAACGTTCAGTGTATATATATACATATGCACACATACTCAATAAATAAACAAATATAGTGCAATAATAATAATAGTCTGTTGTAGTTCAGAGCTTATTTGTTATCATGTTTAATAGCCTGAGGGCTGTAGGGAAGAAGCTGTTCTTGAACCTGGACATTACAGTTCTCTGGCTCCTGCACCTTCTTACCGATGTCAATAGTGAAATCAGTGTGTGGCCAGGATGGTGTGGGGCTTTGATGATGTTGGCTGTATTTTTGAGGTAGCGACTTCGATAGATCCCTTCGATGGTGGGGAGGTCAAAGCCGGTGATGGACTGGGCAGTGGTCACAACGTTGCGGTCTCTTGTTCCTGGACGTTCAAGTGCCGAACCAGGTCACAATGCAGCCAGTCAGCATGCTCTCTACTGTGCACCTGTAGAAGTTCAAGAGAATCCTCGTTGACATACCAACTTCTGTAATCTTCTCAGGAAGTAGAGGCGCTCATGTGTCTTCTTTATAGTTGCATCAGTGTGCTGGGTCCAGGAAAGATTTCCGGAAATATGCACGCCCAAAAATTTGAAGTTATTGACATAGAAACATAGAAAATGAGTGCAGGAGTAGGCCATTCGGCCCTTCGAGCCTGCATCGCCATTCAATATGATCATGGCTGATCATCCAACTCAGTATCCCATACCTGCTTTCTCTCCATACCTCCTGATCCCTTTAGCCTCAAGGGCCACATCTAACTCCCTCTTAAATATAGCCAATGAACTGGCCTCAACTACCTTATGTGGCAGAGAATTCCACAGATTCACCACTCTCTGTGTAAAAAATGATTTTCTCATCTCGGTCCTAAAAGACTTCCCTCTTATCCTTAAACTGTGACCCTTTGTTCTGGACTTCCCCAACATCGGGAACAATCTTCCTGCATCTAGCCTGTCCAACCCCTTAAGAATTTTGTAAGTTTCTATAAGATCGCCCCTCAATCTTCTAAATTCTAGCGAGTACAAGCCGAGTCTATCCAGTCTTTCTTCATATGAAAGTCCTGCCAACCCAGGAATCAGTCTGGTGAACCTTCTCTGTACTCCCTCTATGGCAAGAATGTCTTTCCTCAGATTAGGAGACCAAAACTGTACCCAATACTCCAGGTGTGGTCTCACCAAGACCCTGTACAACTGCAGTAGAACCTCCCTGCTCCTACACTCAAATCCTCTTGCTATGAAAGCCAACATACCATTCGCTTTCTTTACTGCCTGCTGCACCTGCATGCCTACCTCCAATGACTGGTGTACCATGACACCCAGGTCTCGCTGCATCTCCCCCTTTCCCAATCAGCCACCATTTAGAGCCTGGACTCTCCACTGGGCCTGAAGCCCTCACGCTGCTAACTCCCACTCTCCTGGGTTTGACTCCACTGGGCCCTAGTGCCAGTCGACCCAGCCTGGTCTACCTCAGTGGCAGTTCGACTGAGTCTCCTCCCCCCACCCCCTCTAACTGTAAGTCTCCTCCCCCCACCCCCTCTAACTGTGTGGCCCCTGCTCTTCCCCACCCACACCACAGCCCTCTCACCCCCCCCCCCCCCCTGACCACCCACCACCCCCCCACCCCACATCGCCTCGTCCCCCCCCGCCTTCCTCCGGCCCCACCCCCCTGCCCTGTCGAGTGTTCACCATCCCCCCCGACCTCCCCCTCTCCAACACCGAACGGTCCGTCCTCAACAGAGGTCTTACCTTTGTCCCCCTCCGTCCCCACCTCAATGAATTCCGCGCCCACCACGACTTGGAGCGCTTCTACCGTCGCCTCCGCCTCACAGCTTTCTTCCATGGGAAGGAGTCCTCGCCCCCCCACTGATGACCCCTTTTCCCGTCTCCAACGCACCCCCTCCTCGTGGAACCCCCCTCGTGGCCAATTTCCGGCTTTAGAACTTTTTATCAATAACTGCCGTCGCGACATCAACCGCCTCAACTTCTCCACTCCCCTGTCTCACTCCAATCTCTCACCACATGAACGTTCTGCCATCGACTCACTCCGCAACAACCCAGATTTGGTTATCAAACCCGCTGACAAGGGAGGTGCCGTGGTAGTCTGGCGCGCCGATCTCTACAAAGCTGAGGCCACGCGCCAACTATCGGGCACCTCCTCCTACTTACCCCTGGACCATGACCCCACTGACGAGCACCAGGCCACCATCTCCAGCACCATCACCAACTTCATCCACTCCAATGCCCTACCCGACCGAGCCTCCAACCTCATCGTTCCCCAGCCCCGCACAGCCCGATTTTACCTTCTCCCTAAAATCCACAAACCTGATTGTCCCGGAAGACCCATTGTCTCTGCCTGTTCGTGCCCCACCGAACTCATTTCCAAATACCTTGACTCCATCCTATCACCCTTGGTTAAATCCCTCCCTACCTATGTTCAAGACACCTCAGACACTCTCCGTCGTCTCCGCGCATTCAATCCTCTAGGCCCTCACCCCCTCATCTTCACCATGGACGTCCAATCACTATACACCTCCATCCCCCACCACGATGGTCTCACAGCCCTCCGGTTCTTCCTCGACCAGAGAAGCAACCCATACCCAGCCACTGACACTCTCCTCCGCCTAGCGGAGCTGGTCCTTACCCTCAATAACTTCACGTTCGACTCCTCCCACTTCCTCCAAATACAAGGCGTAGCTATGGGCACACGCATGGGCCCCAGCTATGCCTGCCTATTTGTAGGTTACGTCGAGCAATCCTTGTTCAATACATACCAGGGCCCCATCCCCGACCTCTACCTCCGCTACATCGACGACTGCTTTGGTGCCACCTCCTGCACCCGCACACAACTGACTGACTTCATCCACTTCACCACTAACTTCCATCCGGCACTCAAATACACCTGGACCATTTCCGACACTTCTCTACCATTCCTTGACCTCACTATCTCCATTGCAGGTGATAGACTTCTAACCGACATACACTATAAACCCACTGACTCCCATGGCTATCTGGACTACACTTCTTCCCACCCTGCTTCCTGTAAGGACTCCATCCCCTACTCCCAATTCCTCCGTCTACGCCGCATCTGCTCCACGGATGAGGCGTTCCACACCAGGACATCTGAAATGTCCTCACTATTCAGGGAACGGGGGTTCCCCTCCTCCACCATAAATGAGGCTCGCACCAGGGTCTCCTCCATACCCCGCAACACTGCTCTCTCTCCCCATCCCCGCACTCGCAACAAGGGCCGAGTCCCCCTAGTCCTCACCTTTCACCCCACCAGCCGTCACATACAAAAAGTAATCCTCCGTCAGTTTCGCCACCTCCAACGTGACCCCACTACTCGCCACATCTTCCCATCTCCCCCCATATCTGCCTTCCGCAAAGACCGCTCCCTCCATAACTCCCTTGTCAATTCTTCCCTTCCCTCTCGGTCCACCCCCTCCCCGGGCACTTTCCCTTGCAACCGCAAGAGATGCAACACTTGTCCCTTTACCTCCCCCCTCGACTCTGTTCAAGGACCCAAGCAATCGTTCCAGGTGCGACAGAGGTTTACCTGCATCTCTTCCAACCTCATCTATTGCGTCCGCTGCTCTAGATGTCAGCAGATCTATATTGGTGAGACCAAGCGGAGGTTGGGCGATCGTTTCGCCGAACACCTCCGCTCGGTCCGCAATAACCAAGCTGACCTCCCGGTGGCTCAGCACTTCAACTCCCCCTCCCACTCCGCCTCCGACCTCTCTGTCCTGGGTCTCCTCCATGGCCACAGCGAGCAGCACCGGAAATTGGAGGAACAGCACCTCATATTCCGTTTGGGGGGTCTGCACCCCGGGGGCATGAATTCTCCCAATTTTGTTAGTCCTTGCTGTCTCCTCCCCTTCCTCAGCCCCCCTGCTGTCTCCTCCCATCACCCAGCCTTCTGGCTACTCCTCCTTTTCCCTTTCTTGTCCCCACCCACCCCCGCCCCCGATCAGTCTGAAGAAGGGTTTCGGCCCGAAACGTTGCCTATTTCCTTCGCTCCATAGATGCTGCTGCACCCGCTGAGTTTCTCCAGCCTTTTTGTGTAACATTCGATTCTCCAGCATCTGCAGTTCCCTCTTAAACACCATTTAGATAATAATCTGCTTTCCCGTTTTTGCCACCAAAATGGATAACCTCACATTTATCCACATTATACTGCATCTGCCAAACATTTGCCCACTCACCCAGCCTATCCAAGTCACCTTGCAGTCTCCTAGCATCCTCCTCACACCTAACACTGCCCCCCAGCTTAGTGTCATCCGCAAACCTGGAGATATTGCCTTCAATTCCCCCATCCAGATCATTAATATATATTGTAAATAGCTGGGGTCCCAGTACTGAGCCTTGCGGTACCCCACTAGTCACTGCCTGCCATTGTGAAAAGGACCCGTTTACTCCTACTCTTTCCAAACAGTTGATTTTGGCAAGCCTAGGGTTTGGCTGATGTCTCAACAGTTTTATACTTGTTTCTCAGTCTCGTACTGACTTCTTTGACTTTCATTGGCACAAGTTTGGTCCTCATGTTGATAAAAGTGCCATAAAAGTTTCCAAAGGTGATGGAAAGACTGGTGATGGAAATTGTGGAATACAGAGGCAAATAAATAAATGACGTGTCTTTGTCCCAAACATTATGGAGGGCACTCTACGTCAGACCAAAAAAAAGCCTGTCCATCTACATATGCCATTATGGAAGTAACAGGTGCTAGAATCTTAAAGTGTTGGCTCTCCTTCACTGATCTCGTATGAATTATTAATATAACCCAAATAACAAAATCATTATTTGAATGAAATGAGCTGCATGCTCTGACTGCATCCCTTTCCTGATTTACAATGTGTCTCATTTTGGAAAATAGATGACGAACATTATCTAGGTTGTCTGGGTTAGAGATATAAGTGTAGGGATCCTTTATTAACTATTTTATTTTATTCTGAAAACTTCCTAAACATTCCTTGTTCACTCTCATCAAAATTATTGATGTAGATGATAAAGAACATTTGGCTGAGCATCATTCCCTGAGGTACACCAATAGTCGCAGGCCTCCAGTCCGAAAAACATCCTTCCATCACCACCCTGGGAGATTTATCTACCTTCATACATTGAGGATGTCCAGCACCTCCTTGACTAATACGGACTGTCCTCAAGACATCTTCATGTACAAGTTCGCAAGTGTTCTTAGCTCTCTGTGGTACAGAGGAAACCTATTCATTGAGGACCTTGCTTATCTGGGGTTCCACGCATGGATGACCACTTTGTCTGACGGGCTGCGTTCTCTTAACCCTTTTC
The DNA here is from genome assembly GCF_028641065.1 of Leucoraja erinaceus. Lineage (NCBI taxonomy): Eukaryota > Metazoa > Chordata > Chondrichthyes > Rajiformes > Rajidae > Leucoraja > Leucoraja erinaceus. The sequence goes on from NC_073383.1 coordinate 1,375,870, forward strand.
ACTTAATATTCTCTGAAAATCTCTTTGAATTCTCCATTATCTTATTTACCAGAGCTATCTCATGCCCCTTCTTTATCCTTATTTTTCTGCCTTTTCAGCTTATTATTCTGATTTCTGCTTATTATTCTGATTTCACTCATTAAGCCATTTGAAGTAAAAGCTGACAACCACATAATGGCCACAGCTTTATTGGCATCATTTCACTCTACTGCCTGCATGTCAGGGTACATCACTATCCATGAATTACATGCAGAACTATCTGAATTGTGTTAATTTGAAATATTAACTTTAATAATCCTTATCGTTCTCTTTGGTTTTTGCAAAATAATTTTTTTACAAATCAGCTGTTTTTGTAGTTTAAGTTTTCTTTTAGATGTCAATATTATTTGAGGTAAATTGTTATGTGGCTGTCAAATCAATTTAAATGAAGAAGATCTAATCCCCCTATTTGTATATTATTTTAGCGATGTAATTGTTTCATTTTTTTCCATCTGGGCTATTTTGTTTTTATGCAGTTAGTAATGGCGAGTAGGAACAATTTCACCACTATAACAAATACAAATTCTGGCCATTAACTGCCGCTTGTTTCATTACAGACACCAGAGCATCAGGCTGTGTTGTTCAACCACGGTGCCGTGCAGAACATTGCTCATCTACTGACTTCACCTTCATACAAAGTAAGTGTCTGAAAAATAAGTACAGGTTGTCTTAGTTAGTTTAGCATCACGTGTACTGAGGTACAGTGATAATCTTTAGTTGCATGCTAACCAGTCAGCAGAAAGACAATACATGATTACTATTGCACCATTTGCAGTATTCAGATACATACCCTGTAGGAGTAGAGATTTAAAAGTGTGGGGTGAAAGTAATGTGTGATTGCAGGCCCACTTCTGTGTCTAGCACACAAATAATCGCTTGGGTTAGGAGCCATCTTGCTCGAGAGAGGAAAGAGGTAGTTCTGCTAATAAGGCGAGAGTTATGTTCCTGAGAAACCTCATGTTATAGAAAATTATGAATACGATAGTAAGTAAATACAATTGGTGCTAATGGGGGGAAAGGGGGTTAGGGGTGAGAGTGTTTCAGACTCATTTAACACAATTATTTCTCCCCCAGGATTTTTAGTTTTTTAAAAATAGCTGTAAGTTTACTTTTGTTCCTGCAATCGAACTGCTTGTTTAATAGAGTATTATTGCACTAGTGTCAATACAAGCATTTCATGTCAATTCCAGTGACTGATCCTGCAGCAAAACTGGCAGACTATGTTCTTAGGAGAAAATAGTGGCTGATTGTTCCGAAACAGCTTCTTTCTGCTTTCATTTTTCAAAATTAAGTCGCATAGGAAGGAACTCTTTATCATTTCTCTTTATCATTGTTACTTTTTTGCATATCTTTCATTCACTGTTCTTTATCTCTCTACATCATCATCTATATCTCTTGTTTCCCTTTCCCCTGACTGTACCCGAAATGTCACCCATTCCTTCTCTCCAAAGATGCTGCCAACTTTGATGCTGCCTGTCCCGCTGAGTTACTCCAGCTTTTTGTGTCTATATTCGGTTTAAACCAGCATCTACGGTTCCGTCCTACACATAAGAAAAACATAGTTTGTGAAGGATTTAAACAGCAGGCTAAGAATTTTTAATTTTAGTAATGGGAACAAGAACTAGTATCGGAACCAGATCCTATGTCAAGCATATGGAACATGACCTTTGGAATAATTGAATTCAAGGTTTTGGCTGTGAATTGATTGAGGTAATAATGATGTAATGCAATGACACAATCCAATGATGCAATTTGCTAATGATGCAATTTATTTGTTGTCATTTGAACCTCATTGAGGTTCAAACAAAATTTGGTTTCTGCAGTCATACAAACAAGAAAAAGAACCAAGACACAACATAATTTACACAAACATCCATCACAGCGAATTTCTTCCTCACTGTGATGGAAGGCAAAGTCTTATCTCTCCCCTGCACTCCCCATTCTCCTCCCGATGTCAAAGTCAAAGCCCCCGACGGGCGATGGTAAATAAGTCCTGCGGCCATTAAGGCCGCGCCGGGCGATGCAAGGCAGTGCTCCGGGTCTTGATGTTAAAGCCCCTGGCCATTAAAGCCGCGCCGGGCGATGTAAGGCCCCGCTCCAGGTCATTTTCAACCCCGCAACTCGGGCAGGAGAAGTTGCCGTTGCCGTTCCGAAAAGCGGTCTCCCACCAGGAACCCGCGAGCTCCCTGTGTTACCGTCCACCAGACTGGAGCCTCCGAATCTCCGGGGTCGGGCCGCAGCAGCGCGACACCACAGCGCTCTGCGCTCCAAACTCGGCCAGCTCCACGATGATGAGTAGTCCGCAGGCTCCGCGACTGGAGCCCCAGATTGTTCCGGTTGGAGGACGCTCCACGGTGCTAGGCCCCAACGACAACGGAGACCCGACGGAAAAGGTCGGTTATTCTGTACAGCGAAAAGATTTTAAAAGTTTCCCCACACATACCCAGTTAAAAAAATCCCACTATAACTACACTCAAACGAGACAAGAAAATAAAAATAAGACAGACGGACTGCAGAGGCCGCTGCGATGTGGGTCGCGCTGCCCATCCACTGCGCCCAATAAGTGTGAATATTGTGGCATGCTGGAGATGTGGTCCTGGTTTCTGACCATACCAGGAATGTAATGCTCTAACACTTGGTTTGGAAATGAACAGTGTGGAGTTTGCAGAATCATGTCTTTGAAACTGGGTGTTTCGAAGCACCAATAGCCCTAGGATTGGGGGAAGAGAACTGGATGTCATCAAAATGTTTAGTGGAACTGGTATGGCAAAGGGAATGTGCAAAGAAAAGGAACGTTATAAATCCTTGAAGGCATTCTAATTAGTGTAACTGGCAGATGCAGTCAATGTTATATGCATACCCTATGACCCTGGTTAGATTATTGTGTGTAGAAGTTGGATGGAAAGCGTCAGTTGCTTTTAATCTCTGTGTAAATACGTTCATGCCCCAAACCCCAATTTCTATCTGGCCTCACTCAAAGATGGTCTCGCAGGCATTGGCTTTTCAACGTTTAAATTAAAGTGAGAATATAGGGTTAAGACATTTTAGTTTCTTACCAAGATTCTAGAAATAACCCTTTCATCCTCTCTGATTTAAGCATTTTTCATTATTTAATTGGGTGACAAGTTTGATTTTTCTTAAATTTGAGACAATATTGTGAACTTCAGATCAATCTCTAAATAGGGTTTAAATATAGACATCATGTTTTGAGTATGAAATTCTTTGTTTCTCAACAGGTTCAGATGCAGGCATTAAAATGCTTTTCAGTCCTGGCTTACGAAAATCCCCAAGTTTCCCTGACTCTTGTAAATGGTAAGATTTAATTTCCTTTATTGTTTTGGCTTTGTCTTGTATCACTTCCTGAGAAATGTGATGTGGCTTTTCATATTTGACAGCACCAAGAGTTGTATTTATCCTGAATTTGGTAACTTAAGAAATTGTACAAAGGCACTGATATAGTTGGAAGCGCAGATCTTTTCTGCTCATTGGAGAGTTAAGGGCCTGGGGCATATAAATATTCACAAGTTATGGGAGTAGAATTAGGCCATTTGGTTCATCGAGTCTATTCTGCCATTCAATCATGGCTGATCTCTGCCTCCTATCCTATTTTCCTCCTTCTTCCCATAACCTTGACACCCGTTCTAATCAAGACTATTGGATCCAAGATTTTCAGGGCTAAAGTTAGCGAGCACTCGTACATATGCAGAGAAGGTAGAAATATGGAAATGTCTTTTGCAAATGGCAATTGATAGGTCAAGTGTTAATTTTAGCAATTGAAACATGAATTATGTGCAGACATCCTTATATGGCTATGTTTACTGAAGCCATGCTTGCTTTGGTGATGCATTGCGCCCTCTGGTGTTTTGTACCAGTGATTGCATTGGTCCGTGATACTCTTCCATTTTTGTTCAATTTCAGAGCCATCCATCAGTGGTGATCATGCCACCATATATCTCACGGGGACTGTTCTGGTGTAGCTCTCAATCTTCATATTATGTTTATTTTGATATAACATGCAATTTTCTGCTTTTATCAATTTGGCTTTTGTTAAAAGTTCTTGTGTAAAAACTATTACAAAGACTATCCAAGTATCATTTTTTTCAAACGTTTGTTTACAACATGCTTAATATGATTTGTATTCTATTTTAGTGCTGGTAGATGGTGAATTGTTGCCCCAAGTGTTTGTGAAGATGATGCAGAGGGATAAACCTATTGAAATGCAGCTGACATCCGCAAAATGGTATCCAATTCACTATTCTGCCTTCGTGACATTTGGTCACATACATATTTTGCTAAATCATTTAACTGCTCCTACAGCTTTGGATTTTGGTGTTCAGAATGTTATTGTGGTTAGAACTAATTATTTGAAGGTATTCATTTAGTATTAAACATATCATCTCAGCTTGCTTGCTTCATCTAATTTAAAACAAATGTTCTTTGTATTGTACATTCAGAAGGAGTTATGTCTGTGATTAATCCAATTTTATCGTTTTGCAGTTTGACTTACATGTGCAGGGCTGGAGCGATCCGGACAGATGATAACAGTATAGTTTTAAAGGTTGGTTTGAAATTTCAATAATATGATTGATTGAAGAGTTGCAAATTGTGAAGCCAGAGGAAGGAATGTGGGGGAGGCAAGAAATAGGTGGGAGTCCAGGGAGGGAATAGCGGGGAGTGGGTGTTGTAAGAGGTTACCTAAAATTGGAGAATTCATTGTTCATACCGTCGGGTTCTAAGATACTTGAGGCGTCGTTAATCCAGTTTACCTCTGGCAATTGAGCCCCGGCACAGAAAAGTCATTGCGGGAATGGGAAGAGGAGTTAAAAATGTTATCAGATGGGAGATGCAGAAGGCCTTTGCAGACTCTAAAATAATCTAATTATCTGAGGCCACGATAGAAAAGTTGAATATGACTATGAAGTTTCATGTCCAATTCTTGTCCTTGCTCATTTTGCGATTAAAGTATCTCTGGAATACCTGTACAAGAAAAAAACATCTCCAGAAGAACAAAAGAATCCCAGTGATTACATTGTATTATTTATGTTTAAGAAAGAACTGCAGATGCTGGAAAAGTCGAAGGTAGACAAAAATGCTGGAGAAACTTAGCGGGTGAGGCAGCATCTATGGAGAGAAGGAATGGATGATGTTTCCGGTCGAGACCCTTCTTCAGACTGATGACGGTGTGGGGGGAGCAGGGGGGAAATCGCCATAAAAACATGGGGGGGGGGGAGACAATATTCCTTGGTGGCCGCGTGCGCGCACACACACACGTGAAGTTTCGGACATTGGTCCTGTGAACGATAACATCGGGAGCTGACCTGGTTGGTGACCGACTCCGAACTCCAGCAACAGCAGCTTCGTCCGCCCTGAATCGTGGGGCTTGAATCGGCCCGTTCGTGGGTCCTTTCATCGCCTGGCGCGGCTTAAAACCGGCCGCGGGATCTTCCATCGCATGGCGGGGGTTTCAACATCGGGAGCCTCGATGCAGAAATTTGACCGCCGGGTAATGAAAGCCGGGCCGGGTAATGAAAGGCCCCGCGAACGGGCTGATTCAAGCTCCGCTCCATGATCTTTGCTCCATCAGGAAGTCTCCCCCTCCAATCACCATGCTCTATCCTCAGTCCCACCCTCTACTTCCGCCTCTGACTGACACCTCACTCCTCCAATCACCGTGCTGAATCATCATGTCCCCCCCCCCCACTGCCTGTTGACCGTATCTCTCTCGTCCAATCGGCGCCCTCGATCATCAGTCCTACCCCCACTGTCTCGCGGAAAGCCGAGATTTTTAATAGATTTTATTTCACTGAATTTCAAAACCGGATTACAAAACATGGGGGGGGGGGATTGTCCCCCACATCTCAAATCTTGGAGACAGTGGGCTGTGGGAAAGCTGGGAAGGGGAGGGGAAGGAGGGAGAAAGCAAGGACTGCCTGAAATTGGAGAAGTCAATGTTCATATCGCTGGAGTGTAAACTACCCAAGCAAAATATGAGGTGCCGCTCCTCCAATTTGCAGTGGGACGCACTCTGGTCATGGAGGAGGCACAGGACAGAAAGGTCGGATTTGGAATGGGAGGGGGAGTTGAATTGCTGAGCCGAGAGATCAGGTTGGTTAATGCGAACTGTGCGGAGGTGTTGGGCGAAGAGATCGCCAAGACTGCGCTAGGTCTCACCAATGTAGAGCAACTGACACCTAGAGCAGCAGATGCAATAGGTGAGGTTAGAGGAGGTGCAGGTGAACCTCTGCCTCACCTGGAATGACTGCTTGGCTCCTTGGATGGAGTCGCAGGGGGAGGTAAAGCGTAAGTGTAGCATTTCCTGCGGTTGCAAGGGGAAAGTACCGGGGGTGGGGGGGGGGGGGGGGGGGGGGGGGGGGGGGGGGGGCGGCGTGTTGAGTGGGAAGGGACAAATTCACCAAGGAGTTACAGAAGGAGCGGTCTCTGCGGAAAGCTGAAAGGGGAGGAGATGGGAAGATGTGGCAGGTGGTGGGATCCCGTTGGAGGTGGGGGAAAAGTCGGAGGATTACCTGTTGTATGTGGCGGCTGGTAGGGTGTAACGTGAGGACAAGGGGGACTCTGTCCTTGTTACGAGCGGGGGGGATGGGGAGTGAGAGTGTATTATTTATCTCTTTCCCCTTTGTTTCCTATCTCAGAAATGTTGTTAGAGAAAGTTGCCTCGGGATATACCTTGGACGTGGATATATGCACATCTTCCAGTCCAAATTGATGTTTTTCTATGTTTTTTGGTCCAAGTCAACATTTCCTTGTTTCTCTTAACATCAATACTCTAATGAACACACCGGCCTGCTCTTCCTCATCTTACTTGGGTCTGAAACTTTACCCTTTGTGTGAAAAAGTTACCCCTCGGATTCCGATTAAATCTTTCCCTCTTCACCATGAACCCATGTCCTCTGGTTCTCGATTCCCCTACTCTGGGCAAGAGAGACTGTGCATCTACCCAATCTATTCATGATCTCATGATTTTGTACACCTCTATAAGATTCCCCCTCATCCTCCTGCGCTCCATGGAATAAAGACCTTGCCTACTCAACCTCTCCCTATAGCTCATACCCACTAGTCCTGGCAACATCCTCGTAAGTATTTTCTGAACCCTTTCAAGCTTGATTGGCAGGGAGTTCTTGGGCTAGTGAAGATAATAGAGCAGGAGTTATCGCCCTGAAATGCTTTAACACGTAGCAGATTTTTTGATAAGATACATTAGGTGATATACTCTTATAAAAGATCGGACTGATCGAAGCATGGGATAGGTTATGACCACTGAGCTTTTTATGAGCTAAAAGAATAAAAGGCGGTAAAGCATTGAAGTTAGAAACATAGAAAATAGGTGCAGGAGTAGGCCATTCGGCCCTTCGAGCCTGCCTGCCATTCAATATGATCATGGCTTAAATATAGCCAATGAACTGGCCTCAACTACCTTCTGTGGTAGAGAGTTCCAGAGATTCACCACTCTCTGTGTGAAAAATGTTTTTCTCATCTTGGTCCTAAAGGATTTCCCCCTTATCCTTAAACTGTGACCCCTTGTCCTGGACTTCCCCAACATCGGGAACAATCTTCCTGCATCTAGCCTGTCCAACCCCTTAAGAATTTTGTAAGTTTCTATAAGAATCCCCCTCAATGTTCTAAATTCTAGCGAGTACAAGCCGAGTCTATCCAGTCTTTCTTCATATGAAAGTCCTGACATCCAGGAATCAGTCTGGTGAACCTTCTCTGTACTCCCTCTACGGCAAGAATGTCTTTCCTCAGATTTGGAGACCAAAACTGTACACAATACTCCAGGTTTGGTCTCACCAATACCCTGTTCATCTGCAGTAGAACCTCCCTGCTCCTATACTCTAATCCTTTTGCTATGAATGCTAACATACCATTTGCTTTCTTCACTGCCTGCTGCACCTGCATGCCTACTTTCAATGACTGGTGTACCATGACTCCCAGGTCTCATTGCATCCCCCCTTTTCCTAAGTTGTTGGCAAACACTCTCATAATGCAGATATTATATCTGAAAACATTCGAGCCATTCAGTACCAATGACGTTGGGCAAGTATGTGTTTTCTAGCTGAGGAGGATGGAGCGGCTAGGCTTGTATACTCTGGAGTTTAAAAGGATGAGAGGGGATCTTATTGAAACATATAATATTATTAAGGATTTGGACACGCTAGAGGCAGTAAACGTTCCCGATGTTGGGGGAGTCCAGAACCAAGGGCCACAGTTTAAGACTAAGGGTTAAGGAGACGAGGAAACACTTTTTCTCACAGAGAGTTGTGAGTCTGGAATTACCGGTTCTCTGGATACTTTCAAGTAAGAGCTAGATAGCGCTCTTAAATATAGCGGAATCAGGGGATATTGGGAGAAGGCAGGAACGGAGTATTGGGGATGATCAGCCATGATCACATTGAATGGCGGTGCTGGCTCGAAGGGCCGAATGGCCTACTCCTGCACATATTGTCTATTCACTAATCTTTTTTCCACAATTTGGATCCATGTGCGTCTGTCTTTTGAACAAATACAGGGATAGTTATTTGTTTGTCTTGAGTTCAACAATTGTTCGTCTCTTTATTCCATAATATTCCACATACCTTCAAGACTAATTTATCCTACAACAGAGGACTGTCCTTTGTTTGATAGATACAGGGCCCTCCATAATGTTTGGGACAAATACCCATCATTTATTTATTTGCCTCTGTACTCCACAATTTGAGATTTGTAATTGAAACAAATCACATGTGGTTAATGTGCACAGTCAGATTTTAATAAAGGCCATTTTTATACATTTTTCACCATGTAGAAATTATAGCAGTGTTCATACATAGTCCCCCATTTCAGGGCACCCTAATGTTTGGGACACAGAAATGTCATGTAATTGAAAGTAGTCATGTTTAGTATTTTGTAGCATATCCTTTGCATGCAATGACTGCTTGAAGTCTGCGATTCATGGACATCACCAGTTGCTGGGTGTCTTCTCTGGTGATTCTCTGCCAGGCCTGCATTGCCGCCATCTTTAGCTTATGCTTGTTTTGGGGGCTAGTCCCCTTCATTTTTCCCTTCAGCATATAAAAGGGGTTCAGCAAATCAATTGGGTTTAGATCGGGTGATTGACTTGGCCACTCAAGAATTAATCATTTTTTTAGCTTTGAAAAACTCCTTTGTTGCTTTAGCAGTAAGTTTGAGATCATTGTCTTGCTGTAGAATGAACCGTCGGCCAATGAGTTTTGAGACATTTGTTTGAACTTGAGCAGATAGGAGTGTCAAGTAGAAGGGGGCACTGCACTGCTAACAGCTTCTGCCTGCAGCCTGTCTGTTTTTTCTACCTTTAAAAAAAAATAAAGTTTGGCTAAATAGTTTGGGAGATTTCTTTAGTTTTTTATGTGGGAGAGGGTGGAGGGGTAAGGGGGACACCGCTTCCAAGTCACTTCATGGCAAGGATGCGACTATTTCTCCGAGTCACATCCTCGCCCCCCCCTCCCCCTCCTCGAGGCCTACCAACTGGATCGGAGCGTCCTTTCCTACCTGAGATCGGAGACTGGACCAGAGCTTTGGCAGTGGCGGCGCGGCGCTGGATTCACCGCGGAGCGGGCGATACCTACATGGATCGCCGTTTGAAGCTCCGGAGCGTTGAGCCCACTGCTCCAACATCGCAGAGCTGTGGTTCGCGGAGCTCTCAGCGCAGGGCGGCGCTGATCTCAACATCGCGGAGACCCTGGGGCCCTTTGCCGAGGGCCGCCAGCATGAATCTCAGCCCGGGCACATCGGGGGTAGCGGCCTATTCGGAGGTCCAGGCCGCTGAGGTTGGCCTCCCGTTCCTTCATCCCGGCGAGCGGGCCTGAGCGGCTGCGGAGGCCTCCGGAGGCCCCGACCATGGGTGAACATCAGGAACATCGAGGAAGATGACTGACTTTGGTGCCTTCCCTCACAGTGGGAAACGTTTTGATTCAGCTGTGTGGGGATGTTTTATGTTGGACTCTATTATGTGTTGTGTTCTTTATTTTATTGTATGACTGTATGCATAAACAAATTTCAGACCTCGGTCTGACAATAAAGACCCATCGTCTCGTATCGTATACACTTCAGAATTCATTATGCTGCTATCATCAGCAGTTGATCATCAATGAAGATAAGTGAAGATACCTTCAGCAGCCATACATGCCCAGGCCATAACACCCCCCACTGTGTTTCACAGATGAGCTGGTATGATTGGGATCTTGGGCGGGCAGTTCCTTCTCTCCTCCATACTTTGCTCTTGCCATCACTCTGATGTATGTTAATCTTCGTCTCATCTGTCCACAGGACCTTTTTCCAGAAATGTGGTTGCTCTTTTAAGTACTTCTTGGCAAACTGTAACCTGGCTATCCTATTTTTGCGGCTAACCAGTAGTTTGCATCTTGCAATGTAGCCTCTGTATTTCGGTTCATGAAGTCTTCTGAGGACAGTGGTTATTGACAAATCCACACCTGACTCCTGAAGATTGTTTCTGATCTGTCGGACAGTATGGCGCCCTGAAATGGGGGGGGACTATATATAAACACAGCTGTAATTTCTACATGGTGAAACCAAAATGTATAGAATGACCCTTTAATAAAATCTGACAATGTGCACTTTAACCACATGTGATTTTTTAAATTACTAATCTCAAATTGTGGAGTACAGAGGCAAATAAATAAGTGACAGGTCTTTGTCCCAAACATTATGGAGGGCACTGTAGCTTCCCTCTATTTGCACCGCCTGTTGACATTCTTCTATAATAGTTCCTGTCGTGTACAAGAAGGTACATTTGACTGTAGGTACATCCTCATAGTCTTTACTGGGAGTGTTGCATTACAGGGAACGTTGCCATAATTCCTTGTGCGTCTCAAATTTTCATATTGTCCTGCATATAGGAAATGAAGGAAACATGCTAACAGAATTACACCCACGTGGCCTGGTCCATTTTTACTTTATTTCACTAATCTGCACTTGCTTCCATTCCTTCTGTTTGCACCACAAAAAGATTGACAATATTCAATCTCGCGATCTGCATTTTAAATCTTGGAATTATTAGTAAATTAGAATTAGTTTTACAGGAACTCGGTATCGGTAGAATACACTCCACATATTTGTAAATTATGTTTTGTGTGTATTTGGCAACATATGGAGTTTTATTTGATGAATGATAGGCTATTCCCCAAAGCTTTTATTGGATATTTATACAGAAATATGAATCTAGATTTGTAGTTAGTATGACAGTAAATGGACCAATTAAATTGCTGGGAGAGAGAGTAACTGATAAAATTAATCCATCATTATGCAAACAATCATCTCCCAAGCTTAGTTTAGTTGAACACACAGTAGTGTTAATTATACTGTATCTTAGCTTTACCTCTTGAAAGATATTATCAATCTATTAGACAATAGGTGCAGGAGTAACCCATTCGGCCCTTCGAGCCACACAATGTGACATCCCCTATCAGTAATTGCTGCATTGGGAGCTGCAAACTTTCAAGTTAAATATAAATTAATGCAAATTATATTAGACACTTTAAGCTGCTTATTTTAACTTGGTTTAAGTTAGCCGTTATCCCAGATGTTGGCAGGTGAAATAGTATGATTTTCTGCTCATTGTCATATTTAAACAAACTAGAAATAATTCCATTGACGTAAAAGAATGCACGGTCAAGTCTTTTATTGTATCACATCTTCTCTCAGACTTTTCAAACACATTGTTACTAGAACTGTAGGCAGATATGGACTATGAAAACTAGAAAATTGTCATGGGGTGTGCCAATGCAACGGAGAGAAAAATGTTCCTTTTAAGGATTATGTAAAATTGCTGAGGTTAATTTCTCTCTGTTAACAAAAGTAACAATTTAGCAATATTACAAATGTCATTAAAAAACATAATTGCATTAGGGTATCATAGAAACATAGAAAATAGGTGCAGGAGGAGGCCATTCGGCCCTTCGAGCCAGCAACGCCATTCATTGTGATCATGGCTGATCATCCTCTATCAATAATCCGTGCCTGCCTTCTCCCCATATCCCCTGACTCCACTAGCCCCTAGAGCTCCATCTAACTCTCTCTTAAATCCATCCAATGACTTGGCCTCCACTGCCCTCTGTGGCAGGGAATTTCATAAATTCACAACTCTCTGGGTGAAAAAGTTCTTTCTCACCTCAGTCTTAAATGACCTCCCCTTTATTCTAAGACTGTGGCTCCTGGTTCTGGACTCACCCAACATTGGGAACATTTTTCCTGCATCTCGCTTGTCCAGTCCTTTTATAATTTTATATGTTTCTATAAGAGCCCCCCTCACCCTTCTAAACTCCAGTGAATACAAGCCTAGTATTTTCAATCTATCCTCATATGACAGTCCCGCCATCCCAGGGATCAATCTGGTGAACCTACGCTGCACTGCTTCAATCACAAGGATGTCCTTCCTCATATACTTTATCATGAATTTTGTTCTAGATTGCAGAGTTCTGAGATGCAGATGATTCTGGGTGCCCTAATATGTGTCACAATAAACTATATACTAGTAACTAGGAATGTTAGTGTTAATTGAATACAACGGTTATGTTTCATTTTATAGGACATTGGTGAGACCACATCTGTATTGTTCATTGTACTGGATTCCTTGTTTTAAAGATTGATGTAAATGCATTGGGAGCACCTGAGAAGGCTTAGTGGACTGATGTGTATTGTCAAATGAAGATAGGTTGGAAAGACCAGGTTTGTATCCGTGAGTTAAGAAGGAGAAAGGACTTCATTGAAAAGTATAAGATCCTGAAGATTTCTGACCAAGTGAATGTGGAGAGGACAGATTTTAAAACTAAGGTTACTAGTTAAAAATAAGGTTCAGTGATTTATGATGGGAGATGAAGCAAATATTATTCTGAAATTTGTGAGTCTATCAAAGTATCTTTCTCAAAAGAGAGTCCAAATAGAATCTAATAAAGGGTAGATACTTGGATACAAATTGGTGAGAGTTTGATGGAGTAGGTGGGGATGGGAAGTTGAAGTTACAATCAGAATAGCCTTGTCTTAATGAATGGGTAGGCAGACTTGAGGGGCTGAAAAACCACTAATCCTATTTCATAATGTTTTGTATATAATGATGTACCATACAATTTGTTTTGCCATGGATATTCTGTACTTTCATTTAACCTTAAACAAATTAAAATATTATGCAAAGGGCAGCGTGTTTGTAGTTTCTATGTAAATACAATGCAGGTCAGCATTCAGGCATGAGATTTTTCAGCAGATTTTGCAATTCGGTTTAAGAACTGTTTCATTTGAAAAACAAAAGCATTCAAGAGTCTGTGTCATAGACACTACAATATTCTTTTTTTTACCCGATTCAATCAGGTAAAATGTGTTAATGTAAGGTATAATTGAAAAAAAATTACAGTATAAATTAAGGGTAAACAAGCAAGGAAATGGTGACATTTCAAGGTATAATTATCAAAAAATTATCAATAATTTCCTGTGTAAAGGATACTTCTCTCTAATTAGAGTAAACAAGCTAGGAACATGTATCATGTTACAAGTAGGTGTAGGTCTAATATAAAATTTTCAATATGACTTAAGTGTAAACAAGCAAGGAGTTTGTGTCATTTTAAGGTATGATTATTACCAATTTTCTGTGTAAATGTAAGTGACAAGCAAGTAAAATGTGTATTTTAAGGCACAATTAAAACAATTACAGTATAAATTAAGGGTAAACAGGCAGGAAAACTGTCATTTCAAGGTACAATTATCAAAACATTTCTGCATAAAGGGGGTGCTGCCCCCTTTTACCCCCGCCAGGGGGCGTTGCCCCTTGGAACCCTACCAAGGGACAATGCCCCCCTGCACCCCCAACCCTCTTCCTCTTTTCTCATTTCTTTCCTGTCTCATGCCTGGCATTTCAAAACTGCTCTCTGGACTTGCACAAGTCAAGTTCAAGTCACAGGATTGACAACATAAGTCTGGGATACCCAGTGCCAGTACATATTTCTGTAACAACACTTCAGGATTCTTTTGTGGTGTCTAATATTTGCAAAAAATGCTGCCGATTGGAGAGCTGTAAAAATCCCTGCAAAATCATTACCTTACACATTGGGCCTGAGAAGAAGTGAATCCATATAAAGTTGCATAATGTTACTGAGGACAGTTTATTGTAATATCAAATGTGGCATATTGTAGAAATAAATTTATAAATTATAATTCTTCGTATTCAAGCTTGTCATATTGCGGAACTTTTTGTGGGTTCAGTTAATGGAATTACAATGATTACGTGAGTTTACTTGAAACAATATAGGAAATACTGTTGAGAATGCTATTCATTTGAGTGAACCACTGCATTGTATATTGGCGATGTTGATTTACAGGCATATTGCTAGAGGGCAGACCACTGAAACTCCTGATTCCCTTTGATCCTTTGGGCCTTATGCCTATGTGTAGGAAATTATTGTTTGTGTCGCTTGATTAACCTTGCTTAATTGCTTTTGATTCAGACGCTCCCATGCCTGGTTAGGATGTGCAGTAAAGAGAGACTGCTGGAGGAACGGGTGGAAGGTGCTGAAACCTTGGCATACTTGATAGAACCTGATGTGGAGCTACAGAGGATTGCCAGCATCACAGATCATCTTATTGCAATGCTTGCTGATTATTTCAAGTATCCTAGTTCAGTCAGCGCAATCACAGATATCAAAAGGGTAAGTTTCCTAACTTTAGTTACAGCGCATGTACGCTTTTAGACAAACGTTTGCTATAATTGAGGTATATCAATGGATATATTAATTTTATGTGCGACACGGTGGTGAGGCGGTTGAGTTGCTGCCGGTGAGGCGCCGGAAACCTGGGTTCGATCCCGACCACGGGTGCTGTCTGTACGACTTCTCCCAATTCTGTTAGTCCTTGCTGTCTCCTCCCCTCCTCAGCTCCCCTGCTGTCTCCTCCCACCCTCCAGCCTTCCGGCTACTCCTCCTTTTCCCTTTCTTGTCCCCACCCACCCCCACCCCTGATCAGTCTGAAGAAGGGTTTCGGCCCGAAACGTTGCCTATTTCCTTCGCTCCATAGATGCTGCTGCACCCGCTGAGTTTCTCCAGCTTTTCTGTGTAACCTGCTGTCTGTACGTTCTCCCCGTCACCATGTGGGTTTTCTCCAAGATCTTCGGTTTCCTCCCACGCTCCAAAGACGTACAGGTTTGCAGGTGAATTGGCTTGGTATAAATATAAATTGTCTCCAGTGTGTGTAGGATAGTGTTAATGTGCAGGGATCGCTGGTTGGTGCAGATTCGGTGGACCGAAGGGCCTGTTTCTGCGCTGTATCTCTAAACTAAACTAAAAGGTGATTCACTTTATTGTGTTGAAGTTTCTAACCTCAAACCAGAGCCTGTGGAAAATTAACTTTTATTTTGTATTTTAGTCTCTTTTGTTTTTAGTCTTATGTTCATCCAAATGAACTGGAAGATAAAAGCCTGTGAATTTATTGTTCAGCTTTAATGTCAAACTTTGTCTTCAGGATAGGGGTTGATTTTCCTCCTTTTTCCAAAAGGTGGAGCCCTCCACTTTAAAGATAATAAATCCCTTAACAATCGCAGTGGGCTGGCAAATCTTCAGCAAAATCAGTTGTTTGATTCATTTGTAACTTGCATTCATGAAGCAAAAGATCATACTATTACATCTTTATAGCTGCCATTTATTTAATTAAATTAGTTTACGTGTTACCTGCAATAATGTTAGTGAGGTTGGCTTTTAGTTTATGTATAGTAACTTATATGTAGTTATTACTTCTATAGACACTAGAAACTGCTGATGTTGAAAAACACACAAAGGGCTGGAGAAACTCAGCAGCTCAGGCAGCATCTTGGGATACCTCTGGCTTTACTTCTTTTGTCTTATTTGACACCCTTTTATCTCCTTTTTACCTTTAGCCTTTGTCATGACTCCATCTGCAATTAAACCTCCCTCACCTGTATCCATCTATTATTTGCCAAGTTTTGTCTCCCTCCCACCTCTTTTACCCCCCCAGTCTAAAAGAGAGTCCTGACCCGATACGTCATTCCCCCCCGCTGATCCTGCCTAAAACGCTGAAATCCTCCAGCACTTTTTGTTGCCAATACTTCTGTGTTTAATTTGAAAACCAATTTTTCTAAAATGGTTGAGACCTCTAACTTCTATGAAGAATTAAAATGCTGAATAGTCGTCTCATTTTAGTATTCACGTTGTTCAGTATTCAATCTTAATATTAGTATATTTGTCAAATATAAATTAACACAGCTCACAATTTATCTCCAACGGCTGAGTAATTCATTATACGGATGTTCAAAGGTAGTTGTACATTATTTCTTATTTTCTAATTTTCTTCAGCTTGACCACGACCTCAAACATGCTCACGAACTCCGGCAAGCTGCATTCAAGTTGTACGCCTCCCTTGGAGCGAATGACGAAGACATCCGGAAGAAGGTGAGTCTAGGAGAGGGGCGTCCCCCGGTCCTGGCAACCAACAGGCAGGGAGTGACGTCAACCTGACAACAAGGTGAAGAGAATTAACAGTGACTTTGCGAAAGAGCATAATCAGATCTGAAGAATGAATGGGATTGAGACTCGTTTGTCTAGAGAAATGAGTTGTGACATGTTCATGTTGGAATGACAAGTACTGGTGTTTCTTGTGTTGAACCTGCACCAGATCCTTAAGTTACCTTCTTTGCATGAGTTCGTAACAGTAGTAACAAAATGAGCACTGTGAAGTATAGTGTATAGTACTGACTCACATAATGCAGTAGTTCTGTAATGCAGTTATATAAATGCTTGCCTACCTACCTGCTGCAAACCGGAAGTACTCAGCTTCTGTTTTTCTGTATCACTTTTAATTTGTGGCCTGCTGATGTGTTCATTTGTGTTGCTGATGTGCAAGTTTAATTGTAAATAAAGCTTTGTGCAATGACAGTGCTGGTAGCTTGTTTTCTGAATCTACAGTAAAGCAAAACACGATTTCCAGGGCACTTTTGAATAACAGCATTTAAAATATATATATTTTGTTCTTACACAGTGAATGACGCCTGTAAAATGGCAATTTGTCTTTGGCTTATCCTAAAAAAGGTAGTACTGTGTTCTGCATGCAAATATACCCTTTTGAGAATCAACAGTGTTGGAAACCGTACATACTTCCATATTGCTCTTGTAATGTGACTGAAGTCTCATTCTTCCTATCCCTTTGCTGCAGTAATGTGGCATTAATGTTTTCATGTATAATTAGAGTGACAACCTCATTAAAATAATGATGTGGATTTTGAATAGAGCCTGTCCACATGGATTTCTCCAAGCAATCTTTAGCTCATAAAGTGTGGGGGGAACCTTAATGATTGTTAAAATCACTTCATTTCTTGTTTAGTTTTAAGTTTAAATTGGCAAGGCATTTTCACCATAACATTACAAGTTTCCAATCAAGGGTGCTATCCTTGGAGCAATGGAATGAGGGATTGGGTGGGGTAAACTTGATTTTCAATATCTGATTTTTGCATTTGTGCTGTCCTCCATGTTGTAGGCATTGTATTTTTCATGTGCTAGTGAATAACTTTAGCATTATTCAACTTTATTTCAGAATGGACACTCAAAATGCCTCATTCTAATGTGGTTTTCAGTGTGGGATTATGCTAAGTGCCAATTTCAATGTAACTGGGCAGAATGTTGGTTGCTGAGGGTAGGTGAAAGAAAATTCAGAAAGACATTACCTTTAAAAGGTTTTTTTTTAATCCACATTAGATAGCTCTCCCAATTGTGGAGAAATCAAAGTTCTGCTTAGAATACGCAATGACGATTTTCATGAAATTAGTGCAAAAGGATTTGAATTAACTGTGGAACTAAGAAACACAGGCAGAGGCTATTTAGCCATTTCTACCAAAAAAAAATATGTTTAATAGTCCCACTTCCCTTTTGTGTGGCCATGCAAATATTTCCTTTTTTAAAGGTTACAGTTTTCTTTTGAAAGGTACGATTGAACCTTTTGCACACTTTCAGGCTTGTATTCCAGATAATAAACCACTTCCTTTTGCTTCTGTGAAGTACCCTTTGGGTCCTTTGCTGGAAAATAAACCTGTTCACTAATCCTTTGGCAGCTGAATGCAATTTCTCCTCATCTACCCTAAGCCAATTATTTTGAACACCTCTTTCAAATGTACCCATGTCTTAAGGGGTGATTTTTAGTTTCTCATACAAATGAAGACTTTTATTCCAGCACCTTTCTGATGAATCAACATTGCACCACTGTAAAGCATTGGCAGTTTTTCTAAATCTGCTATGTTAATTGGTTGCAACATGTCCACTCAAGCCACTATCTCTAACACCATCACTGACTTCATCACTTCCTCTTTGTTCGAGGCATACCATGGCCCTATCCCCAAACTCTACCTCCGCTACATCGACGACTGCATTGGTGTTACCTCCTGCACCCATACAGAACTCACTGACTTCATCCATTTCACCACTAATTCCATCCAGCACTCAAATACACCTGGACCATTTCCGACATCTCTCTACTGTTTCTAGACCTCACTATCCCCATCGCAGGTGACAAACTACTGACCGACATCTACTACAAACCCACTGACTCCCATGGCTATCTGGACTACACTTCTCCCCACCCTGCTTCCTGTAAGGACTCCATCCCCCACTCCCAATTCCTCCATTGACCCCGCATCTGCACCCAGGATGAGGTGTTCCACACTAGGGCATCGGAGATGTCCTCATTCTTTAGGGAACGGGGATTCCCTTCTACTATAGATGAGGTTAGAAACATAGAAACATAGAAATTAGGTGCAGGAGTAGGCCATTCGGCCCTTCGAGCCTACACCGCCATTCAATATGATCATGGCTGATCATCCAACTCAGTATCCCGTACCTGCCTTCTCTCCATACCCCCTGATTCCCTTAGCCACAAGGGCCACATCTAACTCCCTCTTAAATATAGCCAATGAACTGGCCTCAACTACCCTCTGTGGCAGAGAGTTCCAGAGATTCACCACTCTCTGTGTGAAAAAAGTTCTTCTCATCTCGGTTTTTAAAGGATTTCCCCCTTATCCTTAAGCTGTGACCCCTTGTCCTGGACTTCCCCAACATCGGGAGCAATCTTCCTGCATCTGGCCTGTCCAACCCCTTAAGAATTTTGTAAGTTTCTATAAGATCCCCTCTCAATCTCCCAAATTCTAGAGAGTATAAACCAGGTCTATCCAGTCTTTCTTCATAAGACAGTCCTGACATCCCAGGAATCACCAGGGTCTAATTCTATACCCCGTAACTCTTCTCTCACTCCCCCCCCCCCCCACTCGTAACAAGGACAGAGTCCCCCTTGTCCTCACCTTCCTCCCTACCAGCCGTCACATACAACATATAATCCTCCGACATTTACGCCAGCTCCAACGGGACCCCACCACATCTTCCCATCTCCTCCCCTTTCGGCTTCCCGCAGAGACCGCTCCCTCTGTAACTCCCTGGTCAATTCGTCCCTTCCCACCCAAACCACCCCTTCCCCTGGTACTTTCCCTTGCAACCGCAGGAAATGCTACATTTGTCGCTTTACCTCCCCCCTTGACTCCATCCGACCCAAGCAGTCTTTCCGGGTGCAGCAGAGGTTCACTTGTATCTCCTCCAAACTCATCTATTGCATCTGCTGCTCTAGATGTCAGCTGCTCTACATCAGTGAGACCAAACGTAGGCTTGGCGATCGCTTCGCCCAACACCTCCGCTCGGTTCGCAATAACCAACCTGATCTCCTGGTAGCTCAGCACTTCAACTCCCCTTCCCCCTCCGATTCCGAATCTGACCTTTCTGTCCTGGGCCTCCTCCGTGGCCAGAGTGAGGCCCACCGTAAATTGGAGGAGCAGCACCTCATTTTTCACGTGTAGTTTGCGCCCCAGCGGTATGAACATTGACTTCTCCAATTTTAGGTAGTCCTTGGTTTCTCCTTCTTTCCCCTCCCCTTCCCAGCTCTCCCACAGCCCACTGTCTCCGCCTCTTCCTTTCTTCTGTCCGCTCCCCCCCACCCCCACGTCAGTCTGAAGAAGGGTCTCGACCCCAAACGTCGTCTATTTCCTTCACTCCATAGATGCTGCCTTACCCGCTGAGTTTCTCCAGCATTTTTGTCTACACTCAAGTTTAATTAGTGCTTTTATAAACTTCTAGGTTTCATTTGTACATTGCTTCCAATTGAAAATTCCTGTCTGACCTCTAAATGTTCTCAACCAGGACAACCACCTCCAGTGAGTGGCTGAAGTCCAGGTACTCTCATTTCTCTCTCAATTTTACTGTCAAGAATGTGTTTCATTTTAATTCTCCATTTTCATCGAAATAAAATGAATAATTTCACAGGCGTGAATTAAATTTAATGATAAATTATCCACTCATTTCCATTTTCTAAATATATATATATTAGGAAGACTTTTGAATGTTGATTCAAGCACCGGACCAGTATGAAAAGCAGCTATTTATTTGTTTTTGCTTTGTGCCTATCATGCCCCATTTACAGTTGCCCAGTAATAATACTCATGGCATGATCATATCTATCCAATACTTTAAAAATATTTTAGTCACTCTGAGTGTAGTTTTGCCAATATTGTTCTCTAGAACCAGAATGCATCTTTTTGATTGCCGCTCATTGCTCAAGTACTGTTTTATCTGACAATCTTTGGCTTCCCCGCGACCAGGCCAAGTCCCCTTTTAATTTACCAGAATTAGCCCCCCTCTAGTTAAGGATTTTCACGGCTGTTTTTAACCTTGACCTCTTTCATAACTTTTCTAAACTTAGAGGAGACTATATCAAGACCTTTAATGTGGAATTCCTCAATTAATTTACCCCAATGAGAATAATCACATCTTCTAATTTATTTGCAGATAATTGAAACCCCTCTTTCCTTTTACACTTCTGGTAAATTTCTGCACCTTCTGTAAGCTGCATATTAATTTCCTTTAATTGTGATGAATGAATTAGACACATTATTCCAATCATGCCCAACTCGTGGTTTATAATCATTTAAGAAAGCCTCTAGGATGCATTTTCTGGTGGTCCAATTTACGAAGGTAGGAAAAAACATTGCCTGGGTATATTTGTACCAGCAATCAAATGATAATAACGTGGTATTTATATTTTAGTTTGACAGACTGGACAACTACTCGTATGCAAATATTTTTCAATGCAATGAATCCCTAAATGTTCCCAAATAGCTTTTGAACACTGCCTATCCAAAATCAATTGATTAAAAATTTAAAGAACCTCTTTCCTATATTGAATGAATCTCTACTGAAACATGCATTCTGAAAACGCCACTACATTTAGGGTCATTTATAAGTGCTCATTTTTCCGTTCTTGGTGTACAAGCTGTTGGTAATAATTTACATTTGACCATAGTTCAGACTCCTTTGTTAGTTCAGTGGAAAAATAATACAATGAGCTCATATACAGTATTAATGTAGTAAATTTGTTGTAGTTGAATTGTTCATGTTTAGGCCGCCTACGATTCTGGACTATATGCATGAATATGGACCACATTCACTTATTTCCATATGTTATTTTATATTGATCCATTCCATTATTCAGTTGAACCAAGAGGCAGTTATTCCATTGTGTATGTTATAGATTGAGAAATGAAGATGTATTTTCATAGCAATCTGTTTCTCAAGTCCAACTACCTCATTGAAGATTTCTATAGAATTTAAGACGTATGCCTTCAGCCTTTTGAACAGTGTTGTGTGCCTGCCAAATGGAGAGTAGGTGTAAAACTGAGCCCTCAGTTAGTTTGTCTTATTGTCCCAGCTTAGATATTATGCCTAGCACACGCTAGGCACTACTAGTAGTATAGTATTATAGTATTAGTATTAGTACTAGTAATTGTATTAGTAGGCGAAATACGCACCAAAATGAATATATTCAAGATAAATTCAGTGGGTGGATTTCACACAACATTTTGTGCATTAAGGAAGTTGATCAGACATTTGAATACTCTATGTAACTATGTAACAGATACAGGATCTTTGGAGAACATTGCACAGTTTAATGATGTACTCCCAAATACCTGGGTATTTGGAGCCAAGAAATGCACTCTTGCACCATACATGTGTAGCTGCATACTTCTCGGGTCACATATCTCATACCCATTGCTGTCCAGTTACATTGCTCTAAAATATGAGGTGCCATTTGCCGTTATTCATGAATGATCAGTATGGATTTGCACATGCCTGTTATTCATGCATGATTAACCATTTGTGATATTCTCAGTCAAAGAAATCTGTCATACTAAATTATAATTTAGGAATTGTAAAGGGATGGATGAAGGTATAAAGTGTCCACTATCTGGGGCTATTGAAGCTTAATTTTGAAATGGACATAAAACCTTTCTGCTTGTTAGTTATAATTGCCAGGAGGTGAGAGATCTTTTACCTTGGGCCTGTTTATCACTGCTGGTAAATGGAGAGCTATTTTTCTCCAGGTCTCCAATCAGATATTTACTGCATGCAGTGATCTTTACCATCAAGAATAGTTTTAAATGAATTCCCACCCCCTTATTCAAAATTCTTAGTGAACATTTCCAGTTAAATGCACGTAAGATCGTCTGAATTAAATCAATTGCTGTTATGATAAAGTACAAAGATTCTTTTAGTTTGGATGGTGAAAACCTTCTGTAGCTTGACATTGTATATCTCTCTGGCCTTTCATCCCCACTCAGAACTGCTGTTTGGAATGGTATTTTGTTGATTATTTCCTAATTGGATCTACAGCTTTATATGATTATAGCCATTCCATTTTATTTTTGTTTCTATAAAGACGGCCTTAATTTTTGCTGTGCTGTAAATTCAGAGGAACTCCCTTTGCTTCTTTGCACATGCTGGGTTTCTTTTGTATTTTCGAGAGCAGCTGCAGCAAATCGTGTCTGAGCTTTCAGTTCAGGCTGTCGCATGCTGCATCGGGTACACAATGGTAGCAATGGGAAACCTCCGGGACTCCTTTGTATCGTATTTTACTCTAAAGTGTTACTTGTGAAAATTGTCTGCTTTCCATAATTTTACTCCTTTTAACGAATGAGACACAAGAAGAGATTAAGATGTCTGGAATTAATATATTCACTCGAATATTATCATTGAATTCAGGATATTTACTCTTCAATGTGCGTCTCCTCATTTGAAGCTTCTGTGAAAAGTGACATCAATTCAACAATGAAGTTTAAAGTGGTTTCCCCTGCTGGAGACATGAAATTGTATAGTTGGCTATCAAACTTTATTTTAGCATCGAGAGGGAAACATCTAAATTTATTCCATGGTGCAATAAAATACATTTCACCTGCAGCTAAGGCAGATAATGTGTACCGACCCCTGCTGCACTAGGGAGTGCACTATTCTGAAGATTTCCTGAAGAAATAAATATTTCAACTACAGTACGGATTCTTGATCATGATGAGTATCAAAACAATAACCACAAAGCTGAAATACTTTATCAATAATTCATTTCAAAAAAAATATGTTATTTTTGTATTTTTGGGGTTTTAATGTTCATACCCTTGCAAGGATGTAAATGTTGGAAATGCTCAGCCAAACATCGGTGAAGTAAGAAGCTGACGTAACATTTCAGGGCAGTATCATCATCTGAACTGATGTCCAAAGCAAACCTGGACTGGGACTATTGAACTCAACAGTTTCTCAGAGTTAATTAATGTACAGTTGCAGTGACGGTTGGTTACAACTATTGCAATCATTCACTTCCTCGTTTAGCATTGAAAATCTCACACCATTTCAATGTAAATCAAAGCAACAGCAAAATACAGGTGTATGTCATAATTGGTGTTCTGGCTATGAAAGTTAATACTTTTAATTTTTTTTTAAAGTTTCACTAGTCTATTTTTCTCCAGGGATACTTTGACAGTTTCTAAAATAAAATAGTTTAGATTTAAGGGATGACCACATATTACATACTGTGGATACATTACATTATAGATGGACTTCCCACTAATAACTATGAATACATTATTTTTTTTATGCTTTTAAAATCACTGTAGTTAATTTAATTATTTATTGATATTCTCAATAAACTTAACATGGTTTATGATGAATATATGAATCCAAAATGAACTAACGTGGCAAACTATTTCAGGATGTTTTCATAAGAAATATGTATTGGAATTTTGTGTGAGCAGTCTTATGCTTGGTTGAGAAAATGGTAAAAAGACATTACATTTATTTTAGAGATGGCCTATGGTAATTTGAG
Organism: Leucoraja erinaceus; assembly: GCF_028641065.1. Classification (NCBI taxonomy): domain Eukaryota; kingdom Metazoa; phylum Chordata; class Chondrichthyes; order Rajiformes; family Rajidae; genus Leucoraja; species Leucoraja erinaceus. The sequence continues at coordinate 1,400,128 of NC_073383.1, forward strand.
AAGCTATGGGTCATAGGTAAATTGCTGTTGTCATCAATAACAACCGTGGCTGAACCATTAGCATTCTTGCCGTTAAGTCAGAGGTTTGTTGTTTCAAGTCCCTGTTCCAGAATCATAAGCTGAAAACTCAAGGTTGATTCTCTAGTGCAGTGCTTCTTAAACTATTTCAGTGTCATTCACCTTGAGTCTTTATCACAACATTTCATTCACCCTCCATTAAATGTTCTTATGTTTTTTTGGTAATTTTCATCTTGTTTATAATTTTATATATAATTTATTTTGCCACTTGAGCAAAAAACATAAATTAACTCATTTCTTAAGTGTTTATTTAATTCAACTTGTTGAACATCCTAAAAATATGTGAAGAAAACTAGGAGTGAGGGAAAAAAAAGTTTAATTACCACTGGAGTTGGAAAATCATTCTATTAAAATGATACAAAACCATTCCAATGTCTAAACACTGGGCTTCAGCCTAATCCTACCCTTTTTGGCTTTGATTACTGCATTGTTTCTTGGAAAACTAGCTCAAAAAACCATGGTCTTCCCTAAAAGGTCATATTACAGTAAATTTGGGAAATATCCTGCTATTTTGAAATTAGAAAACCATAGGTAGAGAGAAAAAAAAACATCAAATTTCCAGCTCCACTGCCATTAAAAAACAATAAGAGCTCACTAACCACTTTAATGGCAATGCCTTTTTTACGTATAGAAAAAAAAATCTGAATAAATTAAATCATTCGCCCTTCATTCACTCCTCTAGTTTCAATCACCCCAAAATAATTTCATTCGCACTTGGGTGAACCATTCACTAGTTTAAGAAGCACTGCTCTAGTGCAATGGTGAGGATTTTCTGTATTGATAGAGGAGCTGAGTTTCAAATGAGATGTTAAATAGAGCTGCCATCTGCTCTCTCTGTTTAGACCAAGAGCCAACACACTATAATCTCAATGTTTTGAAGTACAGAAATTAAAAATCAAAAAGATAATACGTGTTCTATATCATTAAATATTTATAACCTTTATTCAGAATATCCGCCAATAGGATTGTTGGGCTATTGACCATTGAGTAACAGGACGTTTATTACTATCAATTCCTTAACTATAAATGTAATGATATATATAATATTGTAAACACACGCGCACACGCACACACACGTCAAGATTATGCTTTTCTACACAGGGTTAACCATCCTTTTAAGAAGCATTCATTTAACAATCGGAATTTTTTTTTAATTTACCGTGGGTCTGATTTTCTTTTTGTCTGCTGTACTCTCATTAACCGCTAAAATTGGGATATCTATTTGTCCTTATAGTCAACTTTAATAGTATACTTTGTCCTTCCTAATGTTAAGGCACCTCAAATTATTTTGTACATAATTGAATCACTACAAATATTTACGCCACCCTGAACTTTGGGTGTCAGTACTAGTATATTTCAGGGCTGTCATGTGGCCATCCACTTCCCAGTACTGGTACATTTTACGACACCCACTACCCATATGCTCTTCATTCCTCAAGTTCCCATGGAGTACAGCAAAGGGCCAGATGCTCATTGAGCTTTCTCTGCGTTTATTTGTAGATTTAGAGGCGGCCCAGTGGTGCAGTAGAGCTGCTGCCACACAGCGCCAGAGACCTAGGTTCGAACCTGACTACGGGGTGCTGCTGTCTGTGCAGAGTTTGCATGTTCTCCCTGTGACCAGGTGGGTTTTCTCCGTGTGCTCTGGCTTCCTCCCACATTCCATGGACGTGCAGGTTTGTAGGTTATTTGGCTTCTGTTGATAGCCCCTGGTATGTAGGTTGCAAAACTGGGATAACATGCAACCAATGTACATGTGATCGATGATCGGCATGGACTCGATGGGTCAAAGGGCCTCTTTCTTGCTGTATCTCTAAACAAAACTCTCAATTATATTGGAGGACATCCATTTGATTGGAGATTTTTGGGTATGGGGAAGAAAATGAAAACTAAGACTTCATTATGCTTTTATAATTTTGTTTTGGTTGCTTTGTTTTGGAAATTTCATTTTTAATAGTTTGCAAATGTTTTTGAATGTTTGACATTCAGAAACATTGTAAAGAAAATTGACCATTTTGACAAGCAGCAAAGCCCCATCCCTGACATGGCTCACTGTCAGAAGGTCCAGAAGAACTGTATGAGTGCTTGCTCTGACCCATCACACCACTCCTTTTGAGGTCCTGCTGCCACTCAGCTCCTGGACCAACTTGGCAAATGGGATTGGCTTTCTGGATTTGGCTAAGGTAAGTATGGAGAATAGTAAACGGGGGTTAGAGTCAAGTCAAGAGTGTCTTATTGTCATATGTCCCTGATGGGACAATGAAATTCTTACTTGCTGCAGTACAACAGAATATGTGAATATGTAAACATTGTACATAACGAGGGAAGAGAAAAAAAAAGAAAAAGTTCAATGAATAACAAATATAGTGCAATAATAATATAGTCTTTTGCAGAGAACTATGACAGCAGAGCAAGATTAACAATAGAAAACAATTATTGTAATGTAGACACAAGTGACGTATATGCATCATTAAAATAATCCTTTGAATGTATTTAAATGAGTTGCAGTTCTGTAGTTCCTCAGTTGGAGCTTCAAAAATTAGTTAGTGAATAGAACTATTTTTTGATGGTTCTAATTTGCCAGATTCTGGCCACTGATCCCATTTTCATCTACACACCTCAGGGCTGAGAAATCCAGCATCATGTCAAACATTTGAACTCCCAATTCATAATGGCAGCCTAATGACACATGGCAGGATTATTGGAGTTGATTCCAATGGACGTGGCATTAAGCCAAATGCATGTCACTGTGCATATTAAAGATCACTCGTCATTGTTCAAAAAATTACACAGCTCTACCTGTTTTCAAAGCATTCATTTTACAGCAAAAGCCACTAAATTTCTATGCAGTGTTGTATCTTGCTGTGAATGGCATACCTTTTTGATTAGCCAATGTCCTGTTTTCGCAATTCTTTCAGAAAAATGATTGAATACAAAATGATTTGGTTATTGGGAGCACAATAAATCAACAATAAGTTACAAAATCGCTCAGTTGTCTATTCTCAGTTCAGTAAGAAATGGTTCTCTTGAAATAACCTTAGTTCAGTAATTACAAATAGTTCTGTCTTATCTTGTTATGTACAGCATCCTCCACTAAAAACTTTCACATTTAGCACAAACGGATTGTTTATTTCAGGAAACTATTGGTGATTATTAGCCGTTTGTATTGGCAGCTTTAAAGTTGGTCGTTGCAGTATTTGAGTACTTTGTCGGTGCAGATGCCTCTACTTGGCTGTCAAGTACACACGCGATGATGATGCTTGATTCTTAAAATATAATGAACACAAATACCACTTCTACACAATAATCCCAGCAGCTGCAATTTTGTGCCCTGATTATGTTTGGGTTATTTCAACGATTGTTCACTGAGAAAATATCTAATGTTTGTGAGCTGAAGGACAAATAAAATCATCTCCAGGTCTGTAGGGCTCATAATAATTCTCTCCTGCTGCACATCATAATGTGAGAATAACACACAAAGCTGGAGTCACAGGCAGCAGCTCTGGATGCATTTTGTGTGCCTATCTTTGGTTTAAACCAGCATCTGCAGTTCCTTCCTACACATAATGTGAGAATGAGTTCTGCTTTGAGTGGAGGGTGTTTTAAAGTTACAGTTATATTGCCACTATGCCAGCGGTGTAAGTCAATTTCACTTTCGATCAAAGCTAATGTTGTAATTAAACCCAGTCAGTATGCAGGCTGACTGGAGCAAATCAGTCTTAGATTTTTTGGGAGAGGAAATACTTGAGTCATATCTGGCCCTGGTTATTGATAGATTGTGGAACTTCCTAGCAGTAGTCATCATATAAAAGAAGCATAAGGATTGTTGCTTTAGTGCATTTAACCATTTTTATATGACTGCTATATTTTATTAGCTCTTGCATATAATAGACAAATTGCACTTTCATGAGCATGGTAGCATTAAGTGTTGAAAGCTGTTTGCCACTACAAAATATGGAGGATTTCTAATAATCACATGTACACACACTTTTTGGTGAAGATATGCAGTTTGCACTTTCTGTCTGTCTTCATATTGAAATCTGAGATAGCCAACAAAGTTTTTAATATTTGAGTCAATTTGCCGCAGAACATGAGCTCATTTAGATGTAGATTAATGCGGCCTTTCCTCACTCACCATGACTCCAGACAATTTTGAAAAGGAGAAACACGCAAACAAAAACTTACCTTCCAATTTATCTAGCGAGAAATCTGCATTGTGCGAATTTGTTAAGAGTATTCTCCTACAACTATTGTTGTCATTCTTCAGCACATTTAGCGCTCTAATTTTCTGTCATTCTCATTTCCATTGAACTGAATTTCTAGTTATAATGAAATTGATTGTTTAAGGGTGTTAATTTAATGTTGAAGTTAGATAAATTAAAATACATCTGATGGAAATTAGAATTAAAAATAGCTTGAACTATGGAAATACTGTGAGTCTCAAGCATTTGAAGAGACATTTTAACCTTTAAGATGTAGACATGTTAACGTATGTTTCTTTGAGCACTGAAAAAATGTGTATATTTAGAAAGACTATAAACTCTAAAATTAGAGTTAGTTACTAAAAAATAACTCTTAAAATGTAAACAAAAAACAATGCTAATGATAAAATTTGTGCATAACTACAAATCTAACCAACAACTTGATGAATCCATATCTGTTATAATTTATGGATTTTCATTCAGCTTTTCAGGGATGTACATATTACTAAATATAAAGTTTGCTTTTGCACTTTTTCTGCTATGCCCATAAAATCTTTTCAAGTGGTGGTACTATTTGAGTTGAAACTGGTACTTTTATTGAAAGGAATAGAATCAAGTGCCCCATGCCTGACAAATCATTTGATACGATCATGGTTGATTATTTCCTTCAATGCCAAGGGCCTGCACTAACCCCATATCCCTTGATTTTGTCAAGGATACCTCTGAGGATTGGGTTTAATCTGTTCTACCTAAGAAACAAAAATTTCCAGTGATTCTCATCACTCCTCTGCATAACAGGGGCCTGTCCTGAAAGATACAACATGCAAAGTTTAGCAACAAACACCGCTGAATACATCCTGCAATTAATTAATTCTCTTTTTAAAATCACATGGTGGAAGAAATATTTGGGGATAAAATACTGCTGCCTTGGTTTAAAATGATAGACTAGCCTTGTGATTGTTTTTCGACTGGCAAACCAGAGGTCAATGCTTGATAAATAGTAATTTTTTTTTAAAAAGATACACAGCGCTGGAGTACCTCGGAGGGTCAGGCAGCTTCTCTGGAGAACTTGGAGAGGTGATATTTTTGGTTGGGATCCTTTTTAAGACTGATTGTCACACAGAGTTGATTCACAGTTTGAAGAAGGGTCGCAACCAGAAACATCACCTATCTATGTTCTCCAGAGATGATGCCTAACCTGCAGAGATGCTCCGGCACTTTTTGCCTTTTTGTACACTGCACCTGCAGTTCCTTGTTTCTCCATTCTCTGTGAATTTAAATTTGGCTTGTGGCTGAGCTAGCTCCAGCAAAGAACCATGAAAGCTGTGGGGTTATTGTAAAAACCCAGTGCTTCTCTAATCCCATTCAAGGAATGGATTCTGCTTCCACCTGTTGTTAATGGTTAGATGGTTGATCCGTAACAGAAATGTTGCCTTATCTTTATACTCAAGATTCCAATCGTATTGAAAAGAAAATTCTATTTGAAGTCTTGATTGGGAATGGAGTGTGGAGGGCTTGCGAGAATTGTCCTGAAAAAATGCATTGAAAGCTGATGTGCTGCCAATTTCTGGAAAGAGATGTTGGAGATTGTAATGAGATGGTGAAATCCAGGTGTTAGTGTCTCTGACTCTCAAGAGATGGGCAGTATTGGAAATTGTATTCCTGAATGGGAATTCACATTTTTGTGCTGAACTTAGCACAAAAATGTTATATTTTTGAAATATATATATAAATGTTATATTTCAGAAAAAATTGTTATATTTTGAGAAGGATAATTGATAAATTAGATAATATTAGACAAGTTATATAAAATCTTAATTTCAAGATTTAATTTTGCCTCTTTTTAAAAAAAAAAAAGAATTTGTTTCCTCAGGATCTCCATGTGATGGATTTGACATTGAGTTATGCAAGAGACGTTGGGGCAGGTGAAGTAAGCTTTCAGCATGGTTTTGCAGGACGTAGGAACAGAAGGGGCTATAGATGGTAGATGCTCCCAGCTAAAGCACAGGCAGCATGTGTGAAGTGATGTTAATTGGGGATGTGGGGGGAGCATTGGATGAAAAGAGTTGTTGAAGGGTTGTAGAGTCTGGACTTGTGGAGAATAGGATCAGGAAAGTTCATGCAGTGGGTTAAATGCAAATTATTTTTAAAAATTCAAGATGTGGTTGTGCTGCCAGGTCAGTATAGGCCACTGTGCACATGGGTAACAATGAATCACAGACACAAAATGCTGGTGTAACTCAGTGGGACAGGCAGCATCTCTGGTGAGAAGGAATAAGTGACGTTTTGGGTCGAGACCCTTCTTCAGACTGAGAGTCTGAAGTCTCAATCTGAAGAAGGGTCTCGATCCGAAAACTCATCCATTCTTTCTATCCAGAGATGCTGCCTGTCCTGATGAGTTACTCCAGCATTTTGTGTCTATCTTCGGTGTGAACCAGTATCTGCAGTTCCTTCCCACACAACGAATCAGGCAGGTCAGGAGAGGGGGCAGAGTTATGCATCTCAAATAGCATGTGCTGAGAGAGCTGTGGAATAATTGAGAGAATAACTCAGCTCACACATCAAGATTACACAGAATCTGGCTTTTTGTAAACCTGGGATGGATTTTGTGAACCTGGGTTAGAAGGATGAGAGTGGATCTTATAGAAACATATAAAATTCTTAAGGGATTGAACACGCTAGATGCAGGAAACATGTTCCTGATGCTGGGGGAGTCCAGAACCAGGGGCCACAGTTTAAGAATAAGGGGTAGGCCATTTACAACTGAGATGAGGAAAAGCTTTTTCACATAGAGAGTTGTGAATTTGTGGAATTCTCTGCCTCAGAAGGCCATGGAGGCCGATACACTGGATGCATTCAAAAGAGATTTAGATAGAGCTCTTAGGGCTAGCGGAATCAAGGGGTAAGGGGAGAAAGCTGGAACGAGTTTTGGATGATCAGACATGATCATATTGAATGGCGGTGCTGGCTTGAAGGGCCGTATGGCCTACTCCTGCACCCATTTTCTATGTCTCTATGTAAGTTTGCCTGACGTTTGTAACTTAACTAGGGCGGCACGGTGGCGCAGCGGTAGAGTTGCTGCCTTACAGCGAATGCAGCATCGGAGTTCGATCCCGACTATGGGTGCTGTCTGTACGGAGTTTGTACGTTCTCCCCGCGACCTGCGTGGGTTTTCTCCGAGATCTTCAGTTTCCTCCCACATGCCAAAGACATACAGGTTTGTAGGTTAATTGGCTTGGTAAATGTAAAAATTGTCCCTAGTGTGTGTAGGATAGTGTTAATGTGCGGGGATCGCTGGTCGATGCGGACTCGGTGGGTCGAAGTGCCTGTTTTCGCGCTGTATCTCTAAACTAAACTAAAAACTTTGCAAGTCACCCAATAATTCTATCTTTATTTGATTGTTTTGTGAGTCCACCCCTCCCCAGGTACAAAAGGGTTTGCAGAAAGGTGTTTTAATCCAGAGGTGCTTCACTTTGATCTCATTTTGAGAATAAATATGTTGGTTATGAAATCAAAAATACTATAATTTTTTTTAATCCATTTTTAAATCATTTCCTTGAGCTGTTATAAAAAGGATTTGCATTAAATTGCTAATCAGAATAATGCAATCTCTACTTTGTTTATCAAATGACCAAACCCAGGAGCAGGCAATGTTGTCACTGCACGAGAGCCTCTCACAAACACAGTTCATTGTAAAAACAGCTACTGCTGCTGATGAAGAAAAATCATGTCTTGACTTTTGGGTGCCGAAAGATTTAAGTCAAGTCAAGTCAAGTCAAGAGAGTTTATTGTCATGTGTCCCAGATAAGACAATGAAATTCTTGCTTTGCTTCAGCACAACAGAATATAGTAGGCATGAATACAGAACATATCAATGTGTCCATATACCATCACTTATTTGTGATCTTTTAAATGGAGAGCAAAACTTTAGGGTGGTGCAGAAAAGAATGTTGCAATCGATAGTCCCAAGTGATGCTAAACACAATAAAATGGACCCCAACGTGTTGTTAAAGGATTGGCACAGATTACCTCTTTTCTTTTTTTTTTCTTTAGGCCATGTGAGTTTCTGTTATCAATGTATCAAATGAAATAATTTCATCTATTGATGAAAACACTTGGAATAATTTTGGTCACTTTTTGCTTAACCACAATTACAATAATTTAACTTCTAGTAAAGTACAATGGCTAAATTTAATTTTGCCTCAGTGAATTTCTCCAGTCACATATCCTGTTGGTTATTTATGTTGCTATTAACTTTTTGTTCTAGATAATTGAGACTGAGAATATGATGGACCGAATTGTGACTGGCTTAGCTGAGTCTAGTATCAAAGTGCGGTTAGCTGCTGTCAGGTATGGAATATTGAAACTCACCAGTCCAAAAGTTTAAATGCATCATTAGATACTGAACTTTTAATAATCAACCTATGATAACGTGGATGAATGATAAACGTGGAATTAATGTTAAAAAAAAAAAAAATTGTGATACAATTAGTAGATTAGCATGTAGTTGATCATGATTTTGCATTTTAAGCATTTGTATTTACAACATTGAAGAATTGATTGAAGGTCTGTTAACCATAACACTTGTTATGTCCTTGTATACTGTCCTACAATGTAAATGTTGATATTACTTTTATTTGATTGGGAAATATGAAGCAAATTATTGTTTTGTGTTTGAATAATTAAACAAAAAATGATTAGAATGAAAGTTTGACAACTGTGGCCATGCTTTCAATTAATTCACTATGAGGAGGGCTATTGTTGAGTTTATATGTAGACGTGTAGATTGGCTTGACGGAAGATCCTTAATTTTCCTTGTGACCTTGTGATCTTACAGTGCTGTAACTCTCTCTCATGATTAATACCATAAATGTTCAATGGACAATTTTATTTTGGGATGGAGATCATTCATCTTCATTTATTTTCTCTGCTGGTTCTGGTTGCACATCTACTCTCCTTTTAATTTCAATTGGCCATTTTCTATCCTCCACTTCTTATTCCTTACTTCCCAAAGTCATGTATGTTTTTTTGATGAGTGGATGACTTTGTTTTGATTCTTTCCCATTTTTTTTTTGCATCATCTTTGGAAAATAATCTTCTGGATATCAACTGGCAGTTTGGAAATATGTCCTTTCACTTAGATTCCCAAACAATGTCCTTCTTTAATGCAATATTGGGCTGGACCCGGTGACTGCTCAATGCCACCCTTTGTGCTTCCTGCTTGCATTCACTCATTTGGTCCAGGAAAGGACATACCTTAATGACTCTCTGCAGCCAAACTTCAGGTGCTGACATCTCAACCGTGTCATTTAAGAAAATATTAAAATTGAAATAAACTATTAAAAGATGATTAAGTAGATTTTAGAAATAATGATTAATTATTAACACATAAAATATAGCACATTTGCTCCATCCTTGGTGTATTATTTGCAGTCTGCTGTTACCTTTGCTTTTCTGCACTTCGATGTTTTCATAACTCTTAATTAAGTAGTAAGATTTGTTTCTACTCCCCATCCTCTCATACTGTCTCTAAATGCAGGTGATTTAGGAAATTGAAGTAAATGCTTCCCACAGTTCTTGTTTCATCTGGATATGATGATTTGTGTCAATTCATCCCTGTAAATGTTTCTAAATTATTATTTTTTTCCCCTCTTCATTAATATTTAGTTTTCTCTGAACAATTTAAAAATATATCCTTCTTCATAAATGAAGAATGCAAATGTCTGTTTGACTTATCTGCCAAACCAGACCTCCTACTGAGGACCATCAATGTTTTTAATAAATAGTTTGGTTTGGCTACTTCAAATATTATCAGAAGTACGTCTTCTATAACTGACAATCACTGGTTTAAGAAGGAACTGCAGATGCTGGAAAAATCGAAGGTAGATAAAAATGCTGGAGAAACAGCGGGTGAGGCAGCATCTATGGAGCGCTTTATCTATCCTTCGCTCCATTGATGCTGCCTCACCCGCTGAGTTTCTCCAGCATTTTTGTCTCCCTTTAATCACTGGTTTTGAACATTTGATCATCCTTGTTCCTGTACAGAAGGACGATCACATCTGTATTTTTACGAAGATTTGTATATTTTCCCAATTTCCATTTCTAGATGTTTGCACAGTCTGTCCAGGTCGGTACAACAGCTTCGGACTAGTTTTCAGGACCATACAGTATGGAAGCCACTAATGAAGGTAGAAGTAACATACATTTATTGAAGCTTATATTATACCAGAATAAATCATAAACATTTTGTTTCTCAGTGGAGTTTGAGTTTTTAGTAAATCAGTTTTGTTTCTGCCACTCATCTGAAAAGTGTGGTGCAGACAATGAAGTTGAATGTAATTACATATTACCATTTTGTACTAATAAAGTTCATAGGTGAAATTCACTTGTGAATTCAGTCTTCCAAGTGTGCCAGTGACAATTGGTTTTAATGGGGTTTTTTGGCCTGCAAATAAATTTGGCTATTAATGTTCTCCTTTATTGAATTGTAAAGCTTTTCTGTCATTGGGATTAAGCCGACTGATCTTCAGGCAGCAGCTTTATCCTCTTCTGAAATTATATTCTTGTTTCATAATGTAGAATGCATCTGATTCAGTACTTCAAATGCTGTCAGCATTCTGGCACCTCTCCTTTAATTTTGTTGTATCCAATATCCTGAACTGGTCTCCTGCAGTTTTAGTAATGCCCTCTTGCTTAGTAAACACCCATCCACATGCTGCTCTGGTGATGCAGGCATGCTTTCTGCCTTCAGTGGTAGATTTCATTTAAGTTCTTAAATCAGCCTTTCTACTGCTCCAGCAACGCTTTTAGGATTAATTTGCCTGCCAAAAACTTTTGGATTCCCTTTTTTGCCAGTTGTCAAATTTTTATTTTATGTTTTTGGTCACGCTGTTTTTTTTTCTGATCCAGACGGTAAAATTTAGTATGTAGGAAGGAACTGCAGATGCTGGTTTAAACCGAAGATAGACACAAAATGCAGGACAGGCAGAATCTCTGGAGAGAAGGAATAGAATAGAATATAGAATAGTTTCTTTATTGTCATTGTAACATGAACCATGTACAACAAAATTTAAAAATGTCAGCCAGTCAGTGCACCATTCAAACATTTCTAAAAGCTAACGATACATACAAGGTAAAATATTAAAAAAAGATAAACAACTAAAATAAATATCATGAAAATAGCACGCATAAACACCCAACCCTACATCCTTCTGTCGATTTCACAGTGTACCACAGTCCCTTAGTATGTATCGCCCCTGCGTTCCTTGGCAGCTACATTTAGTGCCTTTATAGCAGTGGGGTAAAAACTGTTTTTAAGTCTGTTTGTCCTTGTCCTTGTAGATCTGTACCGTCTGCCTGACGGCAACAGTTCAAACAGGGAGTGTCCGGGGTGGGAAATGTCCTTTATAATACTCTGGGATTTTTTGATGCAGCGGGAACTGTGTAAGTCCTCCAAGGTAAGGAGAGGGCAGCCGACAATCCTCTGGGCGTTGTCAATGGACCTCTGGAGCGCTTTCCTCTGAGCCGCTGTGCAGCTGGTGTACCATACGCATACACAGTATGTTAGGATGCTCTCAATGGAGCACCGATAAAAGGACAGCAGCAGTCTCTGAGTGATGTTATTCTTCCTGAGCACCCTCAGGAAGTGCAGTCTCTGCTGGACCTTTTTCAGCAGCGCAGTGGTGTTCACATTCCACGTCAGGTCCTCCTCAATATGGATTCCCAGGAAGCAGAAATCCGCCACCCTCTCCACACAGTCCCCTCTGATAATTAATGGTACCATGTCCGTTTTATTCTTCCTGAAGTCTATTATTATTTCCTTTGTCTTTAAGGTGTTGAGGAGCAGGTTATTTTCTCCACACCACACTGTCAGCTGCTCTGCCTCATCCCGGTAGGCGTACTCGTCCCCCCCGGAGATGAGTCCCACCACCGTAGTGTCATCCGCAAATTTGACAATGGTGTTGCTGTGGTGGGCGGGGGTGCAGTCATGTGTGTAGATGGTGTAGAGCAGGGGGCTCAGCACGCAGCCCTGTGGAGAGCCGGTACTGAGGCTGAGGGCCGTGGATGTGTGATGGCCCACTCTGACTCTCTGGCTGCGACCCGACAGGAAGCTATTTATCCACATGCAGGTGGAGTGTGGAAGTCCCAAGTCCCCCAGTTTGTCCACCAGTTTGTGGGGAAGGATGGTATTAAAAGCAGAGCTGTAGTCCACAAAGAGCATCCGCACGTAGCTCCCCCGCTGCTCCAGGTGAGACAGTGCAGCATGGAGAGCTGTGGCTACAGCGTCCTCTGTAGATCTATTTGCTCTGTACGCAAACTGGTGGGGGTCAAAGCTTCGGGGCAGGAGTGATGTGATATGACCCCGGACCAGTTTTTCAAAACACTTCATCACCACTGGTGTGAGTGCGACTGGCCGGTAGTCGTTGAGGCTGGAAATGTGGGGTTTTTTTGGGCAAGGGGACTATGGTTGACGTTTTGGGTCAAGACCCTTGTTCAGACTCAAATATAATTTAGCTTGTCTCTCTCCTCTGTTATTATTACTACCTTTATCACTTGCACCCTTTTTCAGCTTCATTTTATACTCTTTGATTGACCACGGAGCTATGGTTTCCCTCCCGTTTCACCTTGTACACTGCACTAGAAACTGCTGCTTTACATTTCTGCTTGCCAGATAACAAAGCTTGAAATTGTGCTTTTTTTTCCCAACTGAATTCATAAAGGTCATTGCATTTTTGCTTCCTTGTTGAACTCACTTGAGGCAACTGAACCTCCAACTTGTCTCAGAGTGCAGTTATACGAAATGTATAGGAAGGAACTGCAGATGCTGGTTTAAACTGAAGATGGACACAAAATACTGGAGTAACTCAGTGGGACAGGCAGCATCTCTGGAGAGAAGAAATGGGTGAAGTTTCAGGTCAAGACCCTTCTTCAGACTGGGGACGAAGACCCTTCTTTGTCCCGAAACATCGCCCATTCCTTCTCTCCAGAGATGCTGCCCGTCCCACTGAGTTACTCCAGCATTTTGTATCTATCTTCTGTGCAGTTTGTACGAGTTGGGGTCAAGGCAAGTTTCAAGTAGGATACCACTGATATGAAACCGATAGCAAACAGTAATCACAAGTCAGCTCAATGTCCGTGTGGTATCCATGAGTAGTTAAGTCATCAATTAATTTGAGCAATGTAGGAAGGAACTGCAGAAGCTGGTTATACACCGAAGATAGATACAAAATGCTGGAGTAACTCAGCAAGACAGGCAGCATCTCTGGAGAGAAAGAATGGTGACGTTTCGGGTTGAGATCTTTCTTCAGCCTGAGAGTCAGAATGAATGATTCAAAAGGCAAACCAATTAGTGGTAATCATTTTAGAAAAATAACATGACACAACCAACGGAAATTAAATATCTTTAACACTTAAACACTTAACACTCATGGCATTGTGAAGAAATTAACTTTTCTGAGCAGGAGATGTTGACCTTTTATGCCGTTAAAACCAGGGTGCACTTTATTCAGTCAGCCTTAGTATTTTCATTAGTTCATAGAGCAAGAATGGTATGTATTTCAAGTCAAGTCAAGTCAAGTTTATTTGTCACATACACATACGAGATGTGCAGTGAAATGAAAGTGGCAATGCTCGCGGACTTTTGTGCAAAAGACAAACAACCAAACAAACTATAAACACAATCATAATACACATATTCTTTTACATAATAAATAATTTAAGGAAAAACGTTCAGTAGAGTTAGTCCCTGGTGAGATAGGCGTTTACAGTCCGAATGGCCTCTGGGAAGAAACTCCTTCTCAACCTCTCCGTTCTCACCGCATGGCAACGGAGGCGTTTGCCTGACCGTAGCAGCTGGAACAGTCCGTTGCAGAGGTGGAAGGAGTCTCCCATGATATTGTTGGCTGTTTTGGTAACAGGTATTCAGGTTAATTCATTGATCGTATTTGTGTGGCATAGTTCACTGTTAAGGTTCACTTCTTAATAAACAGGCAACTCCGAAAAAGGTTAGATAGACCAACCCAAACTTTACTGATCATCGGCCGATCGAAGTGACGGGGATACTCCAGTCAAGTAAGCAACACAGACACTTGACTTTCCTCGTGTCACCACTTCAATTAACAAAGAATTGCATGATATTTTATACTGTGTGTTTGTCACAGTCACATTCCAAAGATGTTAATCATGGTCAGAGATACAGTCACTACACATTACCACAGGATGCATCTGAGCTTGTCTCTTGTCAATTAGTAGACACATTTCAAAGGCATCTTATCAGTTGGTAATTTCAAGACAAGACATTTCAAAGGCATCGGTCATTGTCATTTACAAACTGAGACAAGTCTGGGCATTGTCTCAATATACATCACTGAGAGGCATCGGTCATTGCCTCAATATACATCACTGAGACAAGTCTGGGTTTCTCTCTCATCAATTGGTAGATGCATGTCAAAGGCATCGGTCATTGTCTCAATATACATCACTGAGACAAGTCTGGGCTTCTCTCTCATCAATTGGTAGACGCATGTCAAAGGCATCGGTCATTGTCTCAGTACACAGCAACCTGAGCAAGCCTGGCTTGTCTCTCTCTCTCTTATCAATCCACTGAAAAAGGCCTGCTTGAGACGAAATATAAGCTGTAACCTGTTCCAGGATTCCATTATATGTCTTTTATATATTTAAAAGCATTTAACCTTTTCATTACCGATGACTGCTTCAGGATAGTACTGTGTATGTGTGGTCATGAGGTGTTGTCAGTTTTGCACACTAATGATGCCAAGTCTTTGCAGTTTTGCCTGAATGCTGTGTGACATTAATTTAGCTTGCTGATGTTATCAGTGACTGTGAATCTTTATCTTACTGAATATTTACATCAGTCCTTTAGAACAATACTGAATCTCTCCTTCACTGAGGGCTCCAGATTGACATATACGTAGAGTCATAGAGTGATACAGTGTGGAAACAGGTCCTTCAGCCCAACTTGCCCACACCAGCCAACATGTCCCAGCTACACTAATCCCACCTTCCCGTGTTTGGTCCCTATGCCTCCAAACCTGTTGTATCCATGATTCGACATGATACTAGTTTATGCCACTGCTTTGTTAAGTACAAAAATATGTCAAGCAAATTTTGTACAATTTTCTCATTAGTATTTGCTTGTAATTTGCGAATCAGAATATTTTAGTTGAAAAACCTATTTTAATTGTGGCTATTATTTTTCGACTCTAGATTAGAATAACCCTTATCTTAACATTAGTTAAAAAAAAGAGAGCTGGAGGAACAGTAGATCAAGCAGCATTTGCAGAGGGAATTGGACAGTTGATGTTTAGGGTTAAAACTCTTCATTTGTACTTCACTAGTCCAGATGAAAGGTCTCGGCCCAGAATGTCGATCGTTCATTTGCCTTCACCCACTAATTTTCTCTGGCAGCTTTCCCCTTTTTGTTCGAGATTTCACTGTCCATAGTCTCCCTGGTAGTAGAAGCAGAATCTCTGAAGTAGATTTTTCAAATGAGTGCTACATTAATCAAATCTATTAAGTTAAGTGCTTCAAATGAGCTAGAATGCAGAGAAAATATAGTTCGTAAACCAGGGAAATATATTTATTTATTCACAGGATATTAATTGATATTAGGTGATTTTTATTTTAAATCTTACAGCAAAAAATCAACTTGATGTTACTTATACATGATCTCAAGTAAATATTTAGAAAGAAAATTATTATTATATTTTGCACCAAAACTGAGTAAGTTTTGCATTGTTGGAAAAAAATCACTCGCTCATCTGAATCCCCTAGTGTCTTAGGAGCAGAAATATTGGAGGGATATATTTTTCTTTCAAAGGAATGAAAGACTACATACATAAGCAGTCATACCCACCGTAGCTTTCTGCTGCGTCAGTTTGTTGCTAAGAACATTAAAATCTCTATCAATACATCTGCTTGATCAGTTGATTTCCTGAGTCTCTGCCTCAGTGCTGTGGCTTCACCTCATTCTCAGCAATGAAACTGAGAAGATGGGTCTTTGCTCAGCTTTGAGAATGTCAAATGGCCAAGACTATGTCAGAGGGGCAAGAGTCAGGCAATGCCTCACACGTTATATGGAGATTTTGTTGCTTTTCTCCTTTTCTCCTGATGAGTTTTCGTCTTGGATTTAAGTAGAAAGCATATTACATTTTATATAATTTAGTTATTAAGATGATTAATTTCGGATAATAGGTTTGATTTTTTACACTTTGACCTTTTGGCTTCTTGCGATCCAAAGCTATTACCAAGACTACAGAGATTATTAGCTATTTATGTTTTTCTTAGTTGATGGATTATTTTATTTCTGTAAATTTATGCTGTGGGCCAATGAGTTCCAATTGCCATAATAACTCGAGACTGGATGTGCAAGATATTGCTTGCATTTTGATGTATCCCTGTAAGAAAAATTGCTGGAAAAAAAGAAAGTACATATAAAGTGATTCATAAAATGCCCAAAAGTACTTTACAGCCGGTGAACTACTTGTGAAATGTAACCGTGGCGGTAAGGTAGAAAATGCAGCAGATGGTTTGTAAAGGAACATTTTGTTGTGCTAAAATCACGGTGAATGTAAATACAAAGTACCTTGGTTCTCCCCATTTTATCTTTCAGTTGTTACAAAATGCTCCTGACGAAGTCCTTGTGGTGGCATCATCAACACTATGCAATCTTCTCCTTGAGTTCTCCCCAAGCAAGGAGGTTGGTCTTTAGCAAATGAAAAGGGTATTCGGAGCATTGACTTAACGGTTGCAGACTTGTCAGTTCTTTCAGTTGGAATTAGTTATTAAAGATATCAGAAAATCCTCGTGATTAACAAACTACATTTTAATATTATATGTTTAAGAAAGAACTGCAGATGCTGGAAAAATCGAAGGTAGATAAAAATGCCGGAGAAACTCAGCAAGTGAGGCAGCATCTATGGAGAGAAGGAATAGGCGACGTTTCGGGTCGAGACTGATGTCGGGGTTGGGGGGCCGGGAAAAATAAAGGAAGAGGCGAAGACAGTAGACTTGTGGGAGAGCTGGAAAGGGGAGGGGAAGGAGGGAGAAGGCAAGGACTATCTTAAATTGAAGAAGCCAATGTTCATACCGCTGGGGTGCAAACTACCCAAGCAAAATATGAGGTGCTGTTCCTCCAATTTGCGCTGGGCCTCACTCTGGCACTGGAGGAGGCCCACTAGTTTCAACATTTACAATTATATTTTGTCACTAATTCCAATCCCTTTATATTTTCTGATTGCTCCATTATAAAATTCATATAAACACATAATTTGAGATAAATCAAAAGTCAGAGTAACCAGTGGACTGAAATGATCATTAGTTTGGTTATTGAAAAAAAATGCCAGTCAAATTGAAGCTTTTTTTGTGATACCGAAAATGTATCTCCTATTTGTGTACATTATCCACAGCTGGCATTCCTGAAATAGGTTTCATTTACACTGCAATTCTATCTGTCCTCATCAGGGGACACCATTATATTGTGTGGTTAAACCCTGTTGAACGTGAACCATTGGATGTCTACAATATTGGAACAATATGGGTATATTAGCTTCATGTCTGCTTTCATAAGTGCTAGGAGCAGAATTAGGGCATTCGGCCCATCAAGTCTACTCCAAATTTGATCATGGCTGATCTATCTCTCCCTCCAAACCCCATTCTCCTGCTTCTCCCCATAACCCCTGCCACCCATACTAATCAAGAATCTATCTATCTCTGCCTTAAGAATTCCTTTCGAATAATGTAGAACTGTGCACAAAAAGCTACTCATTTGCCTTTGTGATCTTTCACCACACCCAAGTTGCAAGAGATCCAGATTGGAGAAAATTGTTACGATTTTATTTAATAATTTATAAAAATTCCAATTGAATCTTTTAGGAGTAGGCAAACTAGAACATTCCATTGATATTTATAAAAGATCAGTTTTGCATTTTATGTTGCAGCCTATCTTGGAATCGGGTGCTGTGGAACTGTTATGCAACTTGACCCAGAGTGAAAATCCAGCTCTCAGAGTCAATGGGATTTGGGCATTAATGGTAAGTTAATATGAGAAGTCAGTTGGAGAAATTTATATTATTTATTATTAAAAACAAACTTTGGCTATTATATGTAGCGATACTGGAGCTTTCATGTCTACTACTATAGTCACTTTAAATACAAGACATTGTTGTTTCATTTAGTTATGTTAAGTATTGTACTTAATATATATATATAGCAAATATAGCATATTTATAATGTTTATTAGATGCAGATGCATACCCAGTTTCTGAGCATGGAACAATATAACAAAGGAACAGGCACTTCAACGTATGATTGCTGTGCCGACAATTATATCAATATAAATGAATCCCATCTGCCTGCATATGGTCTATGTCCTCCAACCCCTGCCAGTTGATGTGCGTCTAAATACCTCTAAAATGTTTCTGTCATATCTGCATTCTGATTTCCCCAGACAGTGTGTTCCAGACACCTACCGCAAATACCAACCCTGCTTGACACTGTGTAAAACAAAAAACTTGCCTCAAAGCGCATTTTAACTTTCCTCATCTCACCTTAAAGCTATGCCTCCTGTATTTGGCATTTCCACTCTGGGAGAAAGGTTCTTGTTAACTACCCGATCTATGCCTTTCATAATTTATATACTTCTATCGGGTCATCTCTCAGTCCACGACCTTCCGGAGAAAACAATCCAAGTTTGTGCAACCTCTCCTTGTAGCCAGTGCACTCCAATCTAGGAAGCATCCTGGTGAACCTCCTTTGCACATGTCCAAAGCCTCAACATCGTTACTGTAATGTGGTGACCCCATTGTATGCATAACTTCAAATGTGGCCTAATCAAAGTTTTATTGAGCTGCACACAGAGAGTTGTGAGTCTGTGGAATTATCTGCCACAGAGGACGGTGAAGCCCGTTCTCTGGATACTTTCAAAAGAGAGCTAGATAAGGCTCTTAAAGATAGCGGAGTCAGGGGATATGGGGAGAAGGCAGGAACGGGGTACTGATTGGGGATGATCAGCCATGATCACATTGAATGGCGGTACTGGCTCGAAAGGCCGAATGTCTATTGCAACAATAATTCCCACCTTTTATATTCAATGCCGCAATAAAAGCAAATATAGCATCCACCTTCCTTAACATTGATCTACTTGTGTTGCTACTTTCAAGGAGCTATGGACTTGAACCCCAAGATCCCTCTGTACATCAGGAATCTACTATTTATTGTACACTTTCCTCTTGCATTTTGAACTCTCGAAATGCTACAACTCACACCCGGCCAGGTGTGAGTTGTAGCATTTTGAACTCTCGAAATGCTACAACTCACACCTGGCCGGGTTGAATTCCATCTGCCATTTCTCCACACATATTTCCAACTGATCTATATCCTACTGTATCCTTTGACATCCTTCTTCACTATCCACAATTGTTGTGTCGTCTGCAAACTATCAAATGAGCCCACCTACAAATTATATATATCACAAACAGCAGAGAACCTGGTAGTGATCCTTATGGAATAGCACTGGTCATAGACCTTCAGTCAGAATAATACTCCTCTACCATTACCCAGGATGAGGTGTTCCAGACCAGGGCATCGGAGATGTCCTCATTCTTTAGGGAACGGGGATTCCCCCTCTTCTACCATAGATGAGGTTCTCACCGGGGTCTCTTCTATACCCCGTAACTCTGCTCCCACTCCCCATCCCCCCACTCGTAACAAGGACAGAGTCCCCCTTGTCCTCACCGTCCACCATACCAGACATCGCATACAACAGGTAATCATCCAACATTTACACCACCTCCAATGGGATCCCACCACTGGCCATATCTTCCCATCTCCACCCCTTTCTGCTTTCTGCAGAGACCGCTTCCCACCGTAACTCCCTGGTCAATTCGTCCCTTTCCACCCAAACCACCCCCTCCCTTGGTACTTTCCCTTGCCACCGCAGGAAATGCAACACTTGTCACTTTACCTCCCCCCTCGACTCCATCCAAGGACCCAAGCAATCTCTCCAGGTGAGGCAGAGGTTTACCTGCACCTCCTCTAACCTCATCTACTACATCCTCCGCTGTTCCAGGTTTTAACTGCTCTACATTGGTGAGACCAAGCGCAGGCTTGGCGATCGCTTCTCTCAACGCCTCCACTCAGTTTGCAATAGCCAACCTGATCTCCCGGTGGCTCAACACTTCAACTCCCCCCCCCCATTCCGAATCTGACCTTTCTGTCCTGGGCCTCCTCCAGCACCTCATATTTTGCTTGGGCAGTTTACACCCCAGCAGTATGAACATTGACTTCTCCAATTTCTGGTAGTCCTTGCTTTCTCCCTCCTTCCCCTCCCCTTCCCAGCTCTCCCACAGCCCACTGTCTCTGCCTCTTCCTTTCTTCACCCCACCCCCCGACATCAGTCTGAAGAAGGGTCTTGATCCGAAACGTTGCCTATTCCTTCGCTCCATAGATGCTGCCTCACCCGCTGAGTTTCTCCAGCATTTTTGTCTAGCATCGATTTTTCCAGCATCTGCAGTTCTTTCTTAAACACTACGATTACCGTTGTGTCTTCTGTGGCCAAGTCAATTTTGAGTCTAACTAGTAACTTGACAGAAAATAAATGTGTGGGTCAAACTTTTCGTTTAGTCAAAGCTATCATTGAATTTAACAAGAATTGTTACATGCATGTGAGATATTTAAAAAAAGCATTAAAATGAAAATAAATAAATAAATATATAATTCTAAGAACATAATTTAAAACTTCATTAATCACAATATTAAGCTTTTAAAAAAAGTTGCCTTGATTTGCTTAGTATCCCATTAAAATCAATGGGTTGTTTTAAGTTTTAGAGACACAGAGCGGAAACAGGCCCTCTTTTGTCAACTAGAGAGTTTAATGTAATGCTTCTGCTGCTTATAATAATCTGCAAGAGGCCTATAGTATTTTAGTTTAGTTTAGAGAAACAGCACAGAAACAGCCCCTTTGGTACACCGACCGAGTCCACGCCAACCCGCGATCCCTGCACATAAACACTATTCTACACACACTGGGGACAATTCTACCAAGCCAATTAGCCTACAAACCTGTACGTCTTTGAGTGTGGCTGGAAACCGAAGTTCTCAGATAAAACCCACACAGTCATGGGAAGAACGTACAAACTCCATACAGTTTAGACAGCACACGTAGTCTAGATAGCACCCGGGTCTTCAGCGCTGCAAATGCTGTAAGGCAGCAGCTCTACCGCTGTGTCACCCTATGGTGTCTGGTCTGACATAGGATCTTAGTGATGAATTCTAGGATAATGCTGATGGGTCCAGGTAAGATTGGGCTCTTCCATTCAACTTTTGGGAAAGTCCATGAGCAGAGCAAAGTGACAAGATAAGGCCCCTGAATTTTCCATTATATTCTGGACTCTCTGTAGGATAACATGAATTTGTAACTTCCTTTCATTGGAGTGGCTAATTGCTGTTGGTTCATATGACAAATCCAGCGGATTATTATTAGGCTTTGTCTTTTATCACCAATCAGACCATTCGCTTTAATCAGCTTTCCCTATTCCCTAATATTATTCTATGATGAGGAAAATGAGCAACGACACAACAGTATTAATAAGAAAGAGTGACCAAAAACCTGCCCAAAGATTCATGCCAGACCACACTTAGGAAATGTAGACTTTCTGTTTATATATTGCGATGTCAAGTCAAGGGAGTTTATTGTAATGTGTCCCAGATAGGACAATGAAATTCTTGCTTTGCATCAGCACAATGGAATATAGTAGGCACGAATACAGAACATATCATATCAGTGTGTCCATACACCATTATAGAAATATATCCACACATCAATAAATTAGCAGATAAAGTGCAAAAAAACAGATAATGGTCTATTAGTGTTCAGAGATTTGTTTCAGTTGAGTTTAATAGCCTGATGGCTGTGGGGAAGTAGCTATTCCTGAACCTGGACGTTGCAGTCTTCAGGCTCCAGTACCTTCTACCTGAAGGTAGCGGGGAGATGAGTGTGTGGCCAGGATGGTGTGGGTCCTTGATGATGATGCCAGCCTTTTTGAGGCAGCGACTGCAATAGATACCCTCGATGGTAGAGAGGTCAGAGCTGATGATGGACTGAGCAGTGTTTACTACTTTCTGTAGTCTTTTACGCTCCTGGGTGCTCAAATTGCTGATCCAAGCCACGATGCAACTCTTGAGGCTAATGTTTATTCATCCATGACTGCCCATTTGAAGATAATGGTGATGCAATACCTTAAATTGCTGTAGTTCTTTGTGAATACACTTAAATATGAATGAATGGAACTTTATGTAGGAGGGAACTGCAGATGCTCGTTTTAAACCTAAGATGTACACAAAATGCTGGAGTAACTCAGCGGGACGCAGCATCTCTGGGGAGAAGGAACTGATGACATTTCGGGTCGAGACCCTTCAGACAGGGGAAAGGGAAACGAGAGATATAGACGGTGAAGTAGAGAGATATAGAACAAACTAATGAAAGATATGCAGAAAAGTAACGGCGATAAAAGAAACAGGTCATTGTTAGCTGTTTACTAGGTGAGAACGAGAAGCTGGTGTGACTTGGATGGGGGAGGAATTGAGAGTGAGGAAATGCAGGTGTTACTTGAAGTTAGAGAAATGAAACTTCATTTTGAATGAATAAAACATTGCTGTTTGGTGCAGAGTTCGAGGACTTTGAACAATAAACAGTGATATAGTTCCAAGCCAGTGAAATAATTCCAAGCCAGTGATATTGTTCCAAGCCAGCATGATTGTTGGAGCTCCCATTCACCTATTGCCCCTATCCTCACAGCTAGAGGTCATGGAATTGGGAGGTATTTTTAGAAGAGCCTAAGTAAGCGATTGCTGTGCATTTTGTAGATGACAATGCTCCAGGCAGTGCTGGAGGCATGGACTGTGAATAGCGTGTGGGTTAAGTATATTTCTTGGTGGTGTTGAGTTTTCCTTGGGGGTTATTGAAGGTGTGCTCCAAGCAAATTACATCAAGCCACCGACATGTCTTGTAAAGTTGCTGGAAATGCGTTGGGACGTCTTGGTCTTGGCATCATGCTCAGCACAGACATTTTGTCCTTGTGCAGCACTGTTTGATGTCACTGCTGGATATACAGGCTTTGACCTGTATCATTATTGTGGCTGGCACAGTTGAGATGTTGGCCACTGGCGATACCCAGAATGGTGGCAGTGGGGAACTAGATAACGGTAATGCCATTCAGTATTAATGGTGAGTGGTTAGACTCTCTCTAATTTGAGACAATAACTGCCTGGCACTTCTGTTGTGTGAATGTTATTTTCCTACTATCAGCCCATACCAAAATGTTTTGGTTGTACTGCAAAAGGCCTGGAATGGATCATGTTTAGAAAAGTTATGAATATATTTAAACATCATAGTATTATGAGTGAGCAATCATACATTTGAATTAATGTTGGGCTTAGGATGTGGCCCTGAGACATTCCTCCTGTGATATCCAAGGGGTGGGATGGCTGACCTCTAACATCTTCCTCCCTACAAGGTAGGATTCCAACCACTGAAGTGTTTTACATGGTACCCTTTAAGATTGTATCCCTTATCCATACAGCACCTGATGTTTCTGTACAGGAACCATTGTATTCTTGCAAAATGGCCTAATATAAATATACGTGATAAATCAGATGTAATGGTTGCAAAAGCTTCATAAGTTAGGCAAAATTACTTTACATAACAGTCTGAAGAAGGGTCTCGATCCAAAACGTCGCCTATTCCTTCAGTCCATAGATGCTGCCTCACCCGCTGAGTTTCTCCAGCTTTTTTGTCTACCTTCGATTTCTCCATCATCTGCAGTTCTTACATAATAAACTCATCAGAACGTTAAATAAACCTTTTTTTCTGATTTCTCCTGCTGCACTGGCACTTTTTTTTATGGTGCTTGGCATGTGATAGCCCATTCCACAGGATTTACTTTGAACCCAGTCAGTATTGCATTCTGGTTGACTTTGAATAAATGGTGCACAAAGTGTCTTCAAATCAACATGTTATTTTTGAAGATATCCCATTTATAAAAATAATAATTTTGGGTTAAGGCACATATGAGTGAGTGTATTAGTCAAGACATGATTCCAATTTGAGCTCCGATGTGTAAGCTTGAATAGACTTCTGTCCAATGATGAGCAAATGAGTGATTTAAATGTCCTTGATTTAATTAAGCTGTTTGTGGACTGGCATATAGATTCTAAGTGAGTATGGAGGAACTGCAGATGCTGGTTTAAACCGAAGATAGACACAAAATGTGATGGAAGGCAATAAAGTCCAATCTGCCTCTTTATTCTTCCGTGGTCAGGGGAGTCAAACCATCTGCAGTCGGAGCGATGGAAGCTCCTGCAGCTGGCGGTCAAAGCTCTCGCGTCTGACGGTCGAAGCTCCTGCGGCTTGGAGTTCCCGAAGTCGGTCTGTGACCAGAGACTGCGAGCTCCACGATGTTAAAGTCCGCAGTCTCCCACGGTTGGAGCCCAGAGGTTGATCCATGGCAAAGGGATCGCCAGCTCCGTGATGGTAAGTCCACAGGCTCCCGCAGTGGATCTCCCAAATTCGGTCTCCAGCAAAGGCCGCCCACTCCTCGATGTTAGGCCGCAGTGCGGACGGAGATACGATAGGGAAAAAAATCGCATCTCCGTCGAGGTAAGAGATTAGAAAAAATTTCCCCCAATACCCCCCTCCCCAACCCCCCACATAAAACAACCCAAAGACACTAAAAACATACATTTAACACAAACAAACAAACAACAAAGAAGGAATGAAATACAGAGTGAAAAAGAAATGAACAAAACCTCCCAGAAATGATGTAGAGCAGGTCTTGGAAGTGTTGAGCTGAATGAAATTAGCATAAGTAAAATAAACTCACATTAATGGAGCTGAAAGCTGATAAAAGAGGCACACAGTGGGTTATTCTGCCATAGATTCTGAAATTGTTCTGGAATCCCATATATCTGGCTAACATATATGATCTCATTATTATGAAAGGAGAGGGAGAAGGCAGTAGAATACAGATAATTTGACGTCTGTAGTAGAGAAAATGCTGGAATCACTTTTTAATAAGCAAGGAGCTTTGAGAATTTTGAAATAGTAATGGCCTAAATCAATTCTGGCATCTGGACCGGCCGGAGAGACTCGGTGGGTCAGGCAGCATCTGTGGAGGGAAATGAACAGATTATTAAGAATCATCATGATTAAGAATAAGGGACTGAGGAGGAAAAACCTTTTTCACCCAGAGAGTTGTGAATCTGTGGAATTCTCTGCCTCAGAAGGTAGTGGAGGCCAATTCAGTGGATTTTTTTCAAGAGTGTTAGATATAGCTCTTGGGGCTAACAGAATCAAGGGATGTGGGGGAGAAAGTAGGGACGGGGTACTGATTTAGGATGATCAGCATGATCATATTGAATGGCGGTTCTAGCTTGAAGGGCTGAATGGCCTACTCCTGCAACTATTTTCTATATTTTTTTGTTTCGGGTTGGATGCCTTTTTCATAGGGATTGCTAATGAACTGTTCACAATCCATATAAATTATTTGGAAGATGGAATCAAGTGAAATACGTGGATGGTTGTTGATTATGCATTCAGTCAACAGATATTCTAATTTAACACCACTAACACCAAGGGAATTGTGGCCATTCTCTTAAACTGGGGCTACTGTTCTTAGTTAGACTACAAAACACAACTTTATTCTGAAGATAAACATAAAAAGCTGGAGTAACTCAGCCGGTCAGGCAGCATCTCTAGAGAAAAGGAATAGGTGAAGTTTTGAGTTGAGACCCTTCTTCAGACTGAGGGTCAGGGGAAAGGGAAACGAGATATAGATGGCGATTCTGCAGACTGAAGAAGGGTCTCGACCCAAACGTCACCTGTTCCTTTTCTCCAGAGATGCTGTCTGACCTGCTGAGTTACACCAGCTTTTAGTGTCTATATAGTTTATCTAGCATCTGAAGTTCCTTCCTACACGTGACTTTATTCTAATTTAGTAGAATAAGGAGATGGGATTCATGCATTGCCTTTGCGTTTATTTTTGTGCACTTGGTTTGTCTCTTTTAGTCTTTTGCTCCCTTTCCCAGCTGTAAGTGAAGGAATTAAGCATGTATTTTATTTTGTGTTATTTACATACTGTTTTATATTTTTGGCGTTGTTCTAAAAATAGATGAGGAAATATACAATTACTTTCCTGTGTTGCTTTCTTACTTAAAAAAAAACTATGACCTCTCTTACTTCTGTGTTTTTCAATAGTTCATCCTTTTAAAGTATGCCAGCTTTATTGAAGAAAATGTCACAATTTTAAGAATCTTGATATTTACAGTACTGCAGATTATTCCATCCGCAATTAAATGTCGGCAAAATGCCAATTTAAATCATCCAATTTAATCTTTTTAGAATATGGCTTTTCAAGCTGACCAGAAGATAAAGACAGACATTTTACGAGGGCTGAGTACAGAACAACTCTTCAGATTGCTCTCAGATTCAGACGTGAATGTACTAATGAAGACTCTGGGGCTCCTCAGGAATCTCCTATCCACTAGGCCTGTATGTATTTGTAATTTGAATGTCAACATTTTCACATTCCAACCAATCTTTCTTTATTCCTAATATCCAGCTGGCTGTCTGGGCTGTCCTTTGAAGACCATGGGTCTAAGTGGGCAAATTTAGATTGCTATAGAAAGTGTAAGATGCTGGAACCAATCACTAAATAATGGTATCTGTTGCTAGATTTCAGCTCATGTTTGGTGACATTTTAATAGACCTCTTGTTTCTCTATAACGGTTTTTTGTGTTGTACAGTGTTACTAAGCTAACAAATCTGTTCTTTGCAAGTGGCACCTGCTTTGCTTTTCAGCTATGAAGAGTGTAAGAATTTTCTTGCCGAGGCTTTATATTTCATGTAGAAACATAGAAACATAGACAATAGGTGCACGAGTAGGCCATTTGGCCCTTCGAGCCTGCACCACCATTCATTGTGATCATGGCTGATCATCCACAATAAGTAACCCATGTATTTGTAGGAAAGTATATGTAGCTATAATTTTTGTTTCTGATAGGAATTCTATTTTTTGTTTCAGTGAATTGATGGGCTATTGTGTGGAAAAATGTTATATATGAATGTCCCTCTAAACTGGTTCCTGTTATTTTACCGTTCTTCCCATACACATTTGGACTTTGTTGTATTGCATTTTATTGCAGCTACGAGAATGGGCATCATTTTTTCTGAAATGACTACGTTGATTTAAAAATGGCCTCCACCCCCAAACCCAGCATAGCTGAAACTTGTAGAGAATTATGAGGGGAAAATTGCAATCTAATATGCAAAACACGGAGTTTCCAATATTGAGCAGGAAACAAAATAATTGTAACCCTGTTTTGTAGTATCCATGTGAAATTGGATTTTAGCACATTAAGATATTGTTTAAATAATTGCCTAAATTCTCTGCATTATGTAACCTGGTAGAATTATATAATTCAAGCCCGCAGGTCCTGGTAACATTCGGAATCTTTACTGCATCCTTTCCAATTTTGTGTTATATACAAATTGCTACAATCTCCATTCATAAAGATAATAATGGTAGGACTTAATAATACGATCATGGCAAGATTGGGGACATTGCGAATCATACATTGAGCAGGAGTCCAATAATTCAATGATCTTCATTTCAGGTTGCTGACTGGAATCTCCTTTCAGTATCATTTCACATATGGTTTTGTATTGTATTTAAAATCATTATCCAATTCCTTTTGTTGTTGATTTCTGCATTGTCAGCTACTTCAAGTACAGATTTTTCTATCAAGAACTCATAGAAACATAGAAACATAGAAAATAGGTGCATGAGTAGGCCATTCGGCCCTTCGAGCCTGCACCGCCATTCGATATGATCATGGCTGATCATCCAACTCAGTAACCCATCCCTGCCTTCTCTCCATACCCCCTGATCCCCTTAGCCACAAGGGCCACATCTAACTCCCTCTTAAATATAGCCAATGAACTGGCCTCAACTACCTTCTGTGGCAGAGAATTCCACAGATTCACCACTCCCTGTGTAAAAAAGTGATTTTCTCATCTCGGTCCTAAAAGACTTCCCTCTTATCCTTAAACTGTGACCCTTAGTTCTGGACTTCCCCCAACATCGGGAATAATGTTCCTGCATCTAGCCTGTCTAACCCCTTAAGAAATTTGTAAGTTTCTATAAGATCCCCCCTCAATCTTCTGCATTCCAGCATGTACAAGCCAAGTCTATCCAGTCTTTCTTCATATGAAAGTCCTGCCATCCCAGGAATCAGTCTGGTGAACCTTCTCTGTGCTCCCTCTATGGCAAGAATGTCTTTCCTCAGATTAGGAGACCAAAACTGTACGCAATACTCCAGGTGTGGTCTCACCAAGACCCTGTACAACTGCAGTAGAACCTCCCTGCTCTTATACTCAAATCCTTTTGCTATGAATGCTAACATACCATTTGCTTTCTTCACTGCCTGCTGCACCTGCATGCCTACTTTCAATGACTGGTGTACCATGCCACCCAGGTCTCGTTGCATCTCCCCTTTTCCTAATCGGCCACCATTCAGATAATAGTCTACTTTCCTGTTTTTGCCACCAAAGTGGATAACCTCACATTTATCCACATTATACTGCAGCTGCCATGCATTTGCCCACTCACCCAACCTATCCAAGTCACCTTGCAGCCTCCCAGCATCCTCCTCACAGCTAACACTGCCCCCCAGCTTCGTGTCATCCGCAAACTTGGAGATGTTGCATTCAATTTCCTCATCCAGATCATTAATATATATTGTAAAGAGCTGGGGTCCCAGCACTGAGCCTTGCGGTACCCCACTAGTCACTGCCTGCCATTCTGAAAAGGACCCGTTTACCCCTACACTTTGCTTCCTGTCTGCCAGCCAGTTCTCTATCCACATCAATACTGAACCCCCAATACGATGTGCTTTAAGTTTGTATACTAATCTCTTATGTGGGACCTTGTCGAAAGCCTTCTGAAAGTCCAGATATAACACATCCACTGGTTCTCCCTTATCCACTCTACTAGTTACATCCTCGAAAAATTCTATAAGATTCATCAGACATGATTTACCTTTCATAAATCCATGCTGACTTTGTCCAATGAATTCACCACTTTCCAAATGTGCTGCTATCCCATCTTTAATAACTGACTCCAGAATTTTCCCCACCACCGATGTTAGACTAACTGGTCTGTAATTCCCCGTTTTCTCTCTCCCTCCCTTTTTAAAAAGTGGGGTTACATTAGCTACCCTCCAGTCCTCAGGAATTACTCCAGAATCTAAAGAGTTTTGAAAAATTATCACTAATGCATCCGCTATTTCTGTGTCTACTTCCTTAAGTACTCTGGGATGCAACTTATCTGGCCCTGGGGATTTATCGGCCTTTAATCCATTCAATTTACCTAACACCACTTCCCGGCTAACCTGGATTTCACTCAGTTCCTCCATCTCATTTAACCCCCGGTCCCTTGCTATTTCCGGCAGATTATTTATGTCTTCCTTAGTGAAGACAGAACCAAAGTAGTTATTCAATTGGTCTGCCATGTCCTTGTTCCCCATGATCAATTTGCCTGTTTCTGACTGCAAGGGACCTACATTTGTTTTAACTAATCTTTTCCTCTTCACGTATCTATAAAAACATTTGCAGTCAGTTTTTATGTTCCCTGCCAGTTTTCTTTCATAATCTATTTTCCCTTTCCTAATTAAGCCTTTTGTCCTCCTCTGCTGGACTCTGAATTTCTCCCCGGCCTCTGGTAGGCTGCTTGTTCTGGCTAATTTGTATACTTCATCTTTTGTTTTGATACTATCCCTGATTTCCCTTGTTATGCACGGATGCACTACCTTCCCTGATTTATTCTTTTGCCAAACTGGGATGAACACTTGTTGTAGTTCATCCATGCAGTTTTTAAATGCCTTCCATTGCATATCCACCGTCAACCCTTTAAGAATAATTTGCCAGTCTATCTTGGCCAATTCACGTCTCATACCCTCAAAGTCACCTTTCTTTAAGTTCAGGACCCTTGTTTATGAATTAACAATGTCACTCTCCATCCTAATGAAGAACTCAACCATATTATGGTCATCCTTGCCCAAGGGGCCACGCACAACAAGACTGCTAACTAACCCTTCCTCATTACTCAATACCCAGTCTAGAATAGCCTGCTCTCTCGTTGGTTCTTCTACATGTTGGTTTAGAAACCTATCCCGCATACATTCCAAGAAATCCTCTTCCTCAGCACCCCTGCCAATTTGATTCAATCTATATGTAGATTGAAGTCACCCATTTTTACCTTTGTTGCACGCGTTTCTAATTTCCAGTTTGATGCCATCCCCAACTCCACTTCTACTGTTAGGTGGCCGGTACACCACTCCCACTAGCATTTTCTGCCTCTTAGTGTTTCGCAGCTCTACCCATATTGATTCCACATCCTCCAAGCTAATGTCCTTCCTTTCTATTGCGTTAATCTCCTCTCTAACCAGCAACGCTACCCCGCCTCCTTTTCCTTTCTGTCTATCCCTCCTGAATATTGAATATCCCTGGACGTTCAGCTCCCAGCCTTGGTCACCCTGGAGCCATGTCTCCGTGATCCCAACTATATCATATTCATTAATAACTATCTGCACATTCAACTCATCCACCTTATTACGAATGCTCCTTGCATTAAGATACAAAGCCTTCAGGCTTGTCTTTACAACACTCTTACCCCTTATACAATTATGTTGAAAAGTGGCCCTTTTTGATTTTTGCCCTGGATTTGTCTGCCTGCCACTTTTACTTTTCACCTTGCTACCTATTGTTTCTACCCTCATTTTACACCCTCTGCCTCTCTGCTCTTGCACCCACCCCCCTGCCACATTAGTTTAAATCCTCCCCGACTAGCAAACACTCCCCCAAGGACATTGGTTCCATTCCAGCCCAGGTGCAGACCGTCCTGTTTGTACTGGTCCCACCTCCCCCAGAACTGGTTCCAATGCCCTAAAAATTTGAATCCCTCCCCCTTGCGCCATTTTTCAAGCCACGTATTCATCTGCAATATCCTCCTATTTCTACTCTGACTAGCCCATGGCACTGGTAGTAATCCAGAGATTATTACCTTTGAGGTCCTACTTTTAAGTTTATCTCCTAGCTCCCTAAATTCACCTTGTAGGACCTCATCCCTTTTTTTACCTATATCGTTGGTGCCAATATGCACCACGACAACTGGCTGTTCACCCTCCCCCTCCAGAATGTTCTGCAGCCGTTCAGTGACATCCCTGACCCTTGCACCAGGGAGGCAACATACCATCCTGTAGTCTCTATTCCCCTTACAATTTATAACCATATAACCATATAACAATTACAGCACAGAAAACAGGCCATCTCGGCCCTTCAAGTCCGTGCCGAACACTTATTTTCCCCTAGTCCCATCTACCTGCACTCAGACCATAACCCTCCATTCCTTTCCCGTCCATATACCTATCCAATTTATTTGTTAAATGATAAAATCGACCCTGCCTCCACCACTTCCACTGGAAACTCATTCCACACAGCTACCACTCTCTAAGTAAAGAAGTTCCCCCTCATGTTACCCCTAAACTTCTGTCCCTTAATTCTCAAGTCATGTCCTCTTGTTTGAATCTTCCCTACTCTCAATGGGAAAAGCTTATCCACATCAACTCTGTCTATCCCTCTCATCATTTTAAAGATCTCTATCGTCCCCCCTTAACCTTCTGCGCTCCAAAGAATAAAGACCTAACTTGTTCAACCTTTCTCTGTAACTTGTGAAAATATGTTGTAAGCTTTCCGTCCCATTCAACATGATAATCTAAAATAAATAGTCTCTTAGCAAGATTCGATACATTCAAGAAGAGGATTTTTGCGATCTTGGCTGTGCTGGGTCCCAACCCGTCACTTAAATCAATGCACACTGGCCAGGTTTGTTTTATTGGAGTTTGACACTGCAGTCAATACAAATGGACCTATTACTAGAACAATTCACAACATAGTTAGGTAGACACAAAAAGCTGGAGTAACTCAGCGGGACAGGCAGCATCTCTGGAGACAAGGAATGGGTGACGTTTCAGGTCAAGACTGATCACAACATAGTTACAACATCACAACATATACATATACAATAATCACAACATAGTTAAGTGGCTTAGATGTAAGCTGCAGTCACAAAGCCTTTATTCAGCAGTTATTCCCTGTACATCATGAGTTTGAATCACCATGATAGACCTACTGTGGCCACTGGGCTTCAAGGGATATAGAGTCATAGAGCTATACAGCGTGGTAAAAGGCCTTTTAGCCCACCTTCTCCATGTTAACCAAGTTTGCATTCTGGACTAATCCCATTCGGCGCATGTGCTTCAAAACCCTTCCTTTTTCACACATCTGTCCAGATGATTTTGAAAGTTGTAATTGTATCCACTGCTATAGCTTTCCCTGGCAGCTCATTCCAGTTACAGACTATCCTTTGGGTGAAAATGTTGCCCCTGAGGTCTCTTAAATTTCTCCCCTCTCACCTTAATCATATGCGCTCTAGTTTTTGAATAATCCACCCTGGGAATAATACTGTTAGTGTTCAATGTATCCATGCTCCTCATGATCCAGTACATCTCTATAAAGTTTCCCCTCAGCCTCCTGTGTTTGAAAGAAAAAGAGCCAGCCTATCCAGCCTCTCCCTATAATACAAGCCCGTAGGTCCCGATAACATCCCGGTGAATCTTAATTGCATCCTCTCCTACAGCTGGGCGACCAGAACTGCACTCAATACTCCAAGTGTGGTCTCGCTAACGACTTGTACAGTTGCATCATGATGCCCCAACATTTTTACTCTATACCCTTCCCAACGAAGGCAAGCATGCCTTGCACCATCTTTAACATCCTGTCCGTCTGACTTGCCACATCAAGTGAGCCATCCATTTCTACTCCCTGATCTCTCTGTATTATAACACTCTACCATTTATAGTGTAAGCCCTGCCCCTGTTTGAAATACCCACATACAACATCTCACATTTGTCAGAGTTAAATTCTACTTGCTTTTCCTTTTTCCACTTTTCTAACAGATCTAGACTCTGCTGTAAACTCAAGGACATAAAGTTCTAGAGTAACTCAGCAGGTCAGGCAGCATCTCTGGAGAACATGGATAGGTGACGCTTGAGGTCGAGACCCTTCTTGTGTTGTAAACTTAATCACCCTTCCTCACTGTCCACTATGCCACCATCTACTAATTTACTAACAATATTAACTATATAGTCATCCAAATCATTAATGTAGATCTTGCATCGACCTCTGCGACACTCTATTGGTCACAGGCCTTGAATCAGAAAAAAACAACATTCCACGGCTACACTTCGACTTGTTTCACACAAGCCGATTTTGATTCTAGTTGGAAAGCTATCTTGTGCTCTTACCTTCCCAACAAGCCTTGTCAAAAGCTTTAATGTAGATAATGTCCACTCTCCTGCACTCACCAATCCTCTTGGTGACATCTTCAATATAAATTCTATCAGATTCGTGAGCTATGATTTCCCACACACAAAGCCATGCTGACTATCCCTAATCAGTTTGTGCTCAATTCAAATTGTGCCTACCAATCTCCTCCAAAAACATTCCCACCACTGACGATGGGCTCTCCGGCCTGTCGTTCCATGGCTTGTCTTTGTCAGCTTTCTGAAGTAGTAGTGCCATGCCAGCCACTCTCCAGCCTTCCAGAAATTCATCTATGGCTAAAGATGATGCAAATATCTCTGCAAGGATCTCTGCAATTTCTTCCCTAGC
Organism: Leucoraja erinaceus; assembly: GCF_028641065.1. Classification (NCBI taxonomy): domain Eukaryota; kingdom Metazoa; phylum Chordata; class Chondrichthyes; order Rajiformes; family Rajidae; genus Leucoraja; species Leucoraja erinaceus. The sequence goes on from NC_073383.1 coordinate 1,434,208, forward strand.
TTCCCACAAGTTCCGAAGGTGCACTTAATCATCCCCTGGAATATCACCACCTGCTCTTTAAAACTGCCAATATCGCTTTGGTAATTATTGATGGAAGACATCACAAACTCCGATGCCTCAATTCTTTCAACAGAAATTCTTTCATCAGAATCTGATTTGTGTCTCCTTTTTGCTCAACATTTCTCATCAATCGGGGTTCCCTAAACCAGCCAGCTTTCATCATAACAGGAACAGACTGCCCTTGTACTCCTGCGATCACATTTTTGAAAGCTCTTCACTTGCCAACTGTCCCCTTACCGGCTGCAAACAGCTCTCCCAATCAACCTCTGCAAATTCCCACCGAGTGCCTTCAAAATTAACCTTAACTTGTGGACCAATCCAATCCTTCTCCACAGCTACTATAAAGCAAGTAGAATTATGGTCACTGGTCCCAAAGTGCTCCCCCCCCCCCCCCCCCCCCACTGACACTTCAGTCACTTGACCCATCTCATAGCAATGTTACAAAATTTTGAGATTTTAAAAATCAAGTCTGCACTTTATCCCATCAGATAAAGCATAAAAAGGAGTTTAATTTGACACCTAATTCACTTTCATATCTTCAGTATTAAAACAGTTATGGCCATTTCCATACTCGGTAATTAGCATCTTGTTCCCTATTGATTTTCCATTGACTTAACACAAAAGCTGTGATCGAGGACAGTCTAAAGCCCATAACTTTATTAAAAATTAAGAGAACTGAAATAAATTTTCAGTTATTGTAGATTGAAGCATTCTGAAACAAATATTAAACAATCTTACTTGGATGACCTGAAATTAAAGCATATAATTAGTTAGTTACCCAATTGTAGCTAATTCCAAAATTCAATTACTAGATCTAAACATCTATCCATTTCTTAAGGAAAGATCAACATTTTTAAATAGCCTAAGTGTCCAAAGAACATTCACACAAGAATTCACAATAAAACATGATTTTTAAATCTCATTGACATTAATTTATAGGCCAAATGGAAGGGATTTGGTGTTCAATTGCTGTAAATTAATGGCCATTTAAATCAGCCATTAAATGGGATTCTGTGGAACGCGCTGGTTTAGAACGCTGCCATTGCGGTGAATTTGAACCCCATGTCGGCATGAAAGATACTGCCGGTTCAGATGGGCCCCCAAGTCAGCTACTCGCAACATAAAATTTTGTATAAAGGGATCTTAAGCAGCCCTTTTTAATGTAAAAATAAACAACCTACCTTGCCTTGTCCCCTACATGAGATCCGTCCCGTTGTCGGGGTTCGCGGCTTTAGAGGATGATTTTTAATCTACTATAACAATTAAATAACCCAATTTAGTTTAAAAATACCTGCAGCGAACGAATTTTGCAGCGATTTTTCGTCAGCAACTAAGTAGGCTGAACAACCTAGAGAAAATCGCGTTTTAAACCCGCCCCCCTCTCAAAGACGCCAAAGTCGCGCACACGGGCAGCGGCAGAACTGCAGAGCCGCTGAAGGTAAGTTTTGCAACATATATACATCTCATTTCCCTAAAGGAGATCCAGCATTGCACCCTCTATAAAGCCCTCTATAACGTGATTAAGGACACATTTATTAAATTCTACCCCGTCCATGCTCTTTATACAATGGGCGATACAATCAAAATTTCTCACTAAAAATACCCTATGTTTTTCCAACTATTTGTAATCTTTCTACACATTAACTCCTCTCAATTCCTGTTGACTATTGGCAGATCTATAATAGACTCATAATACTGATCAAGCCCTTACTGTTTCTAAGCCACAAATATTGCCTCACAGGGAGCATATATCACAGAAATATGCTCTCTAAGTATGGTGGATATGTTCTCCCTGTTCATAAAGTCAGACATCACCCCCTCTCTTCTCTTACCTGTATCTCTATCACACCTGTGACAGCTGGACCATGGAGCACTGAGCTGTAATCTATGCAAATGTGGACAACATGCACCCACTTTAAGGCATCCTGATACAAAAGTCAGATTTTACTTCGGAGTCACGTGAGTGACTACGTGAAGACCCCGTCCAGCACGCATGCGCGTCATATCGGCCTCGCATTGCGCAAACAACAGGCTGTTGAAGCTCTGCTTCCAACAGCTCGGACCTGAAGGTAAGTTTTTAACTTTTTCAGGTCTCTTTTTTACTGCAGGAAGCGTTCAGAGCTCCTGCTGATAGTCCGAGGTCGGAACCCCAGCGCCACCCGGCTCCCTTCTACAGGGACCGCCGAGGGGGGAGGGGGGAGGGAATCCCGGCTGCGAATCACGGGGATATCCGAAGCCGACCACAGAATTGCGGGGAAGCCCTTTATCAGGGACCGCGGGGATATCCGAAGCCGACAGAATGGCGGGGAAACCCCGTTTACTAAGCCACGCCGGCTCGGGGGAAGCCCTAAACTGAGGGAGCATTCAAAGGGGAAATCCCGGCTCCCGACACTGCAAGGATCCCTGCTACAAAGTTCCATAGATGCTGCTGCGCCCGCTGAGTTTCACAAGCATTTTAGGTCCCAACTACAAGGGCCATGGGGAATGCCGACCGCAGGAAGAAGCCTGGCTGCGGGGACCATGGAACCTCAGAAGCCTGCAGGTAACCTGCCTTCTGGGACCGGGGGAAGACCGAGGGTAACCCGGTCTCCGAAACTGCGGGGAAGACTGCGGGTACCCGACTTCAGAGACCGCGGGACAGCAGGAACCCGCAGGAACCCGACCCGACGTTGGAGACCACGGAAGAGAACCCGACGTTGGAACCCGACTTTGGAGGACCACGGGAAACCCCAGGACGTTGGAGAACCCGACGTTGAGACCACGGGAGACCACGGGAAAACCACCCCAGGAACCCGACTGAAGGGAAGACCACGGGAAGACCCCAGGAACCCGACGTTAGAGACCACGGGAAACCACGGATAATCCGACCAGAGACCATGGGAAAACCACGTGTAACCCAGCTTCAGGGACTGTGGGAAGTCCACAAATAGCCCAGCTTCAAGGACCGTGGGAAGACTGGGGATAACCCAGCCTCGTGGACCGTGGGAAAACCGTGGATAACCTAGTTCCACGGACCGTGGGAAGACTGCGGATAACCTAGTTTCCAGGGACCGTGGGAAGACTGCGGATAACCCAGCCTCAGGGGCCATGGGAAGACTACGGATAACCCAGTTTAAGGGACCGTGGGAAGACTGCGGATAACCAAGCTACAGGGACCTTGCGAAGAACACGGGTAGAACCGTGCTTGGGGGAAAACCTCAGCTACAGGGACCTTGCGAAGAACACGGGTAGATCCGTGCATGGGGGAAAAACCTCAGCTACGGGGACCGTGTGGAAGACGGCGGGTAGAACCGTGCTTGGGGGAAACCTCAGCTACGGGGACCGTGTGGAAGACGCGGGTAGATCCGTGCATGGGGGAAACCTCAGCTACGGGGACCGTGTGGAAGACACGGCTAGGACTGCAGAAGAGCGGGTAGCCGGCGGCGAATTCAGACTCCGGCTGCCCGAGGAGGGTAAGAGCAGGAGACTGAAAGGCCTAGACTGAAGTCAGGCCAGGAGGGCCCCTCCGATATGGGTTCGTCCTCGGACATTTTACCCATCCTATTGGCCAGGGAGGGCCATATCAGCGCAGGTCCCCTCGAGAGCCCGTGGCAGCACCTTTTTCAGGGCTGCCTACAAAACCCCCTTCTGCAAAGGTGAGTGCGAGGAGTCAGTTGGCAACTGACTCTGAAGTCGAAGCATGTCCGAGGAACAGGTGCTGGCTGGGAGTTACCATGCACCTGGAAATACATGGGTCCACATACACCAGCAGCCCTACGACCCAATCAAGGATGGAAATCGAACCCACATCGGGGGCCTTTTGGGCTTACCATAAAGCCACCGGTACCCATGACGGTAGGTGGGTCTGGTTCTTTCCGAAACGTGGGGTTGTGGACCATTTACAAGAAGGTTGGATGAGTTTAGTTTATACTGCACAGTACAAGCGAGACAGTCTAGGAATATGGCTGGAGTTGCCTCTTTAGGCAGATTTGCTATTATGACAAATGAGGCATGTTTATTATCAACAAGCCCAACTCGCATGTGCAGTATAGACATTGAAACTTTGTGACTATTAATTCCCATGGGGTCAGCTTCATTCACAGGGTGGAGATATCTGAAATTTAACTGGATGGGGCAATGATACAGTTAAAACATTGCAAAATAGGCTAACTTCAGTTCCCAGGTTATTTACAAAATGAGTGCTTCGGCTGCTCAGAGCTTTTAAAGATATTGTTAAGAACTATCTGGATGAGATTAAATTACATACTGATGCTATTGTTCAGGATGAGAATTTGCTCATGCCATCTAGTTACAGATGTGGATGGTAGAGTTTCCAATTCCTCAGTTACATGGTATCAACTACCTATAGACACTGGGTGCATTCTGTGGATTAAAGATTATGCGAATATGCCCATCTGCATGCTCTAGTCCAAGTTGATACACTTTGGTGGTGGCAAATGTCTGTTTACATGGGTGCAAACAAGTCAAAATATCCGGTGATAGTTTACCCAAACCTCATTACGGTACACAATATGGGTGTTGGATCACAAAGTATTAAAATACATTGTGAACATTAAAGACCAAGAAACTTGCATCCAGGCTCAATCACCAGTGGAAAATATGTGGCATATCGGTAGCGTTGGTTACATTCTAGCTACACTAAGGAGGAATGTTCTTTTATGTCTTCCTCCATTTCTGCCTCAACAGACGGGTTTGCAAAATTCAGCAAGTTCCCGCCTCAGGCATTTTTATAGTGCCTGCCGGGCTTAGCCAGCCATGGTTCCCACTGATGTGGGGAATGATAGAACCATATATGGTTATTCTAGACACAAGTATTGGTCTAGCCGTGATGCAGGAAACCATCCTCAGCATGATATAATCAATTCTTTGTATTACAGAGACTGAGAAGACAGTTCCTGCTATTAAACCAACCATGAACGTGCTTGCTGCAGATGCAGGTATAGCACCAAAAAATATGTATATTTCCTCATAAGGAGATGGGAGGTATTTGTTTATAATTATATTACATATTCGGCACGGATGACTGACGTCTTGTAGTTCAGACTCATATGAGGGCTTGGCAAATCATGATGTCTTAAGTGCCATCTACCATACCTAAGTGCTTCATCATACTGGCTGAAAGGAGTAGAATCCACTCTGGGGGGTCACCCTCTGAGCTCTAGATTATGAAGAAAATCTGCAACTAGAAAAACTCCCAGGCCTAGGGACGCAGAGATATGGGGTGTTAACGTTGTGCTACGTCGCTTCACTGAAGGGCTCCAGCTACATCCCTGTCCTTGGGCTAACTCACTTATAAGTGGTTACGCTCATAGCCCTGCATGTAGCACTACGGGTCCTGTCATTACATAAACGTTGACTGGATAGGATGATTATATCTGCAGGCTAAATAACACTTATGTTATGACTTAGTCAAGCAGTATAGACCAGGGGCACCAGATCTCAAACTAGATGTTCACATATCCCATGAACCTTCGATTGTGTATGGTCACACATCTACACCAGAATGTTAGATCACTAGAGCCTAGAGACTCTGAACTAGCAATATTGTTAGTTACATCTAGCGTCAAAAGAAGGTATCACTTCAGACCATCTTCAGGTGGTTATGGGTCTGGCTTATACAGGAGTAAATACTGACATTTCAAATCACTCCACCAAGGCTGTAACAACCTCAGCAGCAGGGTTATGGAAGTTAGCGGGACCAAATCCTAGCGGTTGCAGGATGGTCAATCTAGCAATTTTTCCACACATTTAGTACTAACCCGTTGCCAAATGCGGGGGGGGGGGGCTTTCCGGGGGGCACACTGTTCTATGTTAAGTTCTGTCGGGTAAGGGAGGTTACTTTTGTCATTATTCATGTCTGAATATGATAACATACTTCCTCCCCTGGTCAACTAAGGCAGTGAGTGAAGCATGGACTCGTTCCACGGCATGAAATCACAGATCTTTAAAATCTTCACGTAGTCACTCACGTGACTCCGAAGTAAAATAGTAAGATTAAACGAGAACTTACCAGTTTGAAGTTTGATCTTTATATTATGAGGAGTTACGACGAGGGATTACGTGCCCTCCGCTCTCGCCCTGTATCATAAAGGTCAACTGGTATCCCAGTTCTTCTTATCTTACTATGTTTATTTAATCTACTGTTGTCTGTGACTTCACACCGCTGCTTTGAAGAATGTCGCGCATGCGTGCTGGACGGGGTCTTCACGTAATCCCTCATCGTAACTCCTCATAAAATAAAGATCAAACTTCAAACTGGTAAGTTCTCGTTTAATCTTACTATTAAACCGTCAACTTGAGAGTTTAAAGTATTGCTTCTGCTGTTTGTAATAATCTGGATAGGGCCTGTAGTATTTTAATTTAAAGATACAGCGCGGAAACAGGCACTTTGGCCCACCAAGTCCGCACCTACCAGCGATCCCCGCACATTAACATTATCCTACACATACTAGGGACAATTAAAAAAATTTACCAAGCCAATTATTCTACAAATCTGTACATGTTTGGAGTGTGGGGCGAAACCGGGGGAAATCCCACACAGGTTACGGGGAGAAAGTGCAAACACCGTACAGACAGCAACTGTAGTCAGGATCGAACCCGTGTCTCTGGCGTTGTAAGACAGCAACTCTACTACTGTGCCACCGTGCCGTACTTGGCAAAACCGATATCAAAACATGTGGTTTTCCCCTGTTACGCAACATCTCCATCATGAGAGCACAGCCCTTTTGATATTTACAGATGAGGAAGAGCTGGGAAGCAGGCGATGGATGAATAGCAGCAGGAAGCAAAGGAGGAGGAACCTAAAGATGTGTTGCTTGCATGGGAACAACTTGTGCACTGCAATCCATTTCTCACGGCTCCAATTTAGCTTCCAGGTTTCCAACATCTGTTGTGATGGAAGAAGTCCAATTCCCATCACAATTATAAGTGTAAATATTTGCATAATAAAACAAATTTGATAAAAAATCAACCCTTTGGGTCCACCACTAACCGTTGCAGATTTAAGTATATCACTACATTATGTTAATTCATTTGGTTCATGTTTTTTAAATTTGGATTTTGTGGATAAAACAAGCATTTATGTAAGTCAAGTCTGCTCACTAATGCTCCCAGAATGTATAATGTGCCTCTCTTTAATTACCAGCATATAGACCAAATAATGAACACTCACGGAAAACAGATCATGCAAGCAGTGACTCTCATCCTCGAAGGGGAACATAATATTGAAGTTAAAGAACAGGTACGTTTTTTAGATATCGTTGAAGCATTCGTCATACTTAATATATATTATTTGGTGATTTACGTGAGCAAAGTTGACTATCCTCGCCCGTTTGGGGTGTTTTACTATCCTGATGCCCATTTGCCATCAATGGGGTGTTTTATTTACCACTGTATGTTCTTGATTTGTTTCATTAACGGTAAAAAAAAACATAACTTGTTCCCTTGGGATGGTCCAGTGGCCCAATCGGGAATGGACTGGAGATTCTGTGTCTCCAGGGTTGGATCCAGGTAACAGGGCATGTCTCGGAGTGGCTGCAGATCATTCTCTAGGGGGTATGTAAGCAGCCAGAAGTCGTTTTGTACATTGGTACCGATGACATAAGCACACCTGCGGCCAATCAGACGATGTCCCCCCCCCCCCCCCCCCCCCCCCCCCCCCCCCCCCCAAACCCCCCCCCCCCCCCCCCCCCCCCCCCCCCCCCCCCCCCCCCCCCCCCCCCCCCCCCCCCCCCCAAATGGAATTTATTTGTACGAAGTTAAAAAAGTGTGTGAAAAATCGGAACAGTACGATTTTGAAAAAAGGGGAAAAAACGGCCAATCAACGCTGTCTCTAGGGGGTTGTGTCCAATCACCGCCAGGCCCAATCAGCACTGTCTCCAGCTTCCCTAATGCGCTGAAGCGGCATCAACGATGGCTGCGGCCAGCAAAATCAGAAGATGGCTGCAGCCAAAATCACTTTTTCTCTGCTGTTTGTACAATGTACTGGGCAAAGAAACATTTCAGGCAACATTTTTTGTAAAGATTTTTTTAGCTGTATGAAGTCATTTATTTCATGAAATATGTATCTTTTGGCAATTATTTTACTGGTTGACTGTTAGAAAAATTCTAAGCTTCTGTTATGTAAACTACCAGCAGAAAGCGTGGGGATCACTTTCAATTTATTGAAAATGCAGGCAAACTATCGTCAAACTTCTAAAAAAAACCCCTTAAAATCCAGGAGCTAAGGCGGGCCCCTGGACCCCACCCGTAATGGGCTTCGGCGCTCCCACTCCGTCAACCCACGCACTCATAGTAAGATTTTTCATTTTCAAATGTTGGCAGGAATGCATAAGTAGGAAAAGAGATGGGATCCTGTGGAAGGAATGTTGCGAGTTAGGAAAGAGGTTAAAAAGCAGGACCTCAAGGGTTGTAATCTCTGGATAGCTCTTAATGCCACTTGTTGGTACAGGCAGGTATACAAGGCCAGATGATTGTGTGGCTGAGGAGCGGGTGTAACGCACAGGAATATTCCGGATTTTGCATCATTGGGTTAACCTCTGGGGCAGGACAAGAGCAGGAAGTACTAATTTCATCTCTGCAATTGTATTTTCTGGTTGTGTTCAGCTTTCCAATGGACATTTTGCTTGTTTAAGAAGGAACTGCAGATGCTGGAAAATCGAAGGTAGACAAAAATGCTGGAGAAACTCAGCGGGTGAGGCAGCATCTCTGGAGCGAAGGAAATAGGCAACGTTTCGGGTCAAAACCCTTCTTCAGATTGATGTGACAGTGGGGGGAGCGGGAGGATGAAAGGAAGAGGTGGAGCCAGAGGGCTGAGGTAGAGCTGAGAAGGAGAGGACTACCGGAAATTAGAGAAGTCAATGTTCATACCGCTGGGGTGCAAACTGCCCAAGGTGCATATGAGGTGCTGCTCCTCCAATTTCCCGTGGTCCTCACTCTGGCCGTGGAGGAGGCCCAGGACAGAAAGGTCGGATTCGGAATGGGAGGGGGAGTGGAAGTGCTGAGCCACCGGGAGATCAGGTTGGTTATTGCGAACCGAGCGGAGGTGTTCGGCAAAGCGATCGCCAAGCCTACGCTTGGTCTCACCAATGTAGAGCAACTGACATCTAGAGCAGCGAACATTTCCAACTGACATAGGTCAGTTACACCCAAGTTCAAGTTCGAGTTCACATTTATTGCCACATGCACCAATTAAAGTGCAGTGGAATTTGATTTACCATGCAGCCACAAAAAGAGCACGATACACAATAGAATATAACATGAACATCCACCACAGTGGAATCAACATTCTTCACTGTAGTGGAAGGCAATAACGTTCAGTCAGTCCTCCTTCTTTGTTCATCCGTGGTCGGGGCCATGTCGCTGCCGCTACGGACGGCCCGATGTGCAGGCCCTCTCGTCACGATGCTCGAAACTCCGACGTCAGGAAGGACGGACACTCCGCGGCTTGGAGGTCCCGAATCGGCCGCTTCCTACCGGAGACCGCGACGTCACGATGTTATAGGCCGCAGGCCAGCGGTCGGAGCTCTTCTCTGGCGATCCCCGGCAAGGGCTCGCCCGACTCCGCGATGGAAAGTCCATGCCTCGCCCGCGGCTAAAAGCTCCACAGACCGCGGCTTCAGGATGTTATAGTCTGCGTGCCAGCGATCGGAGCACTTCTTCTGGCGACCCCTGACATGGGATCGCCCGGCTCCGCCATGGAAAGTCCGCGCTGAAGCTCTGGGCCCGACTCCGGGAGAGGCCGCACCAATCCAAGCTGTTAGGCCGCGAGGGAGGGCGAAAATGTGACTATGAGAAAAGTCGCGTTCCACCGCGGTAAATGACTAAAAAACAGTTTCCCCCCTATTCCCCACTCCCACCCCCACACTAAAACACACTTTTAGACATACTAAAAACAAAAAAAGTCAAAAGGACGAACAGCTGCTGGCGAGGCTGCCGGCTCTCGGTGCCACCCGATGGTGCCACTGTAAACCCCACATGTTAATTCATCCTCTGCTACCTTGACATTGGTCTGGGAGGGTATGTAGACAGATGCAACTTTATGATTGATGTTGTCATCTTGAGGCAGCACCTCATGTGGATGCTATCAATGAAGGGGAGGGCTGTGCCCGGATAGCGCGCGTGCTCTCTCTCTCTCGTTTTTACAAATTGTGGAGTGCAGAAGCGAACGAATAAATGATGGAGGGCACTGTAGAAGGGTCAATTACAAGGACTGTGGAGGATGTCCTTGTTAGTTGATGGTCGATGGCCTGTCTGATAAGGCCAAAATAACCCGTGTACCAAACTGCTGCAGTTTGTGTCAAAGGTCAACAATAGTGTTTTTTGGTTTGGAGTTCCTGGATATTTCAGTTCCGTTCAGCTTAGTTTGTCGTCACGTGTACCAAGGTACAGTGCTAACCAGTCAGCAGAAAGACAATACATGATTACAATCAAGCCATTTACAGTGCAGAGATGCATAAGGGAATAACGTTTAATGCAAGGTAAAGCCAGCAAAGTCCGGTCAAGGATAGTCCGAAGGATATCAAAGAGGTAGATAGTAGTTCAGCACTGCTCTCTGGTTGTGGTAGGATGATTCAGTTGCCTGATTTATCCAGAAACACCAAAGAAAAGACTGTATTTGCATAAAAATCTGGTGTATTTGATGGTGGTGAAGGTGGTGCCTGCTTGCTGTTCTTGTCAAACCTACCAGAGGCTGACATTTTGGAATGTGCTGTTTAAGAATCTTTGAGCAACTTATAGCATGCAACTTGCAGGTGGCACTGTGGACACATTGCAGCAATGGGGAAGGGAATGATTATATAAGGTGATGGATGAGGTGCCAAACAAGTGGGCTGCATTGTCGCAGATGGTATCGACCTTTAGAGTGTTCTTAAGAGATGCATTCATCTAAACAAATGAAGAACATTCCATCATACCTCGAGCATGGCTCCTGAGATGGTGGAATGTCTTTATGGAATCAGGTTGCTGTAGGATATTGTGTTTCCGATGTGCTGATGGGGGAAATTGATAAGCATATGATAAATGAAAACTATTTTTAGGTGAGTATAAAAACTATTAAATAGCAGACCGTCTACTCAAAAAAAGATGTATAAAATGTTGAGGAGGAAACCTGTTGTGCAAAATTAATTTACTTCATTCATCATGAGGAACAAGTTCATAGCTGTTAACTTTAATGCAGAAGTCTATAAATACTGAAGTGGAAATCATGTTATGATTTAAAATCATTTTATAGAGTACTGTGAAGAAGTTAGAAATTACAGCATTATTAAGAGGAAATAGCTCCAGTTTTCGGGATTACAGTGCTGTTTCTATCTATCATGCTGACTTCTGTTATCCCAATATTCAAAGAGAAAGTAATGAACCAAGGAGTGATGGATACTAATGCTAGATAAGAATGCTATCATTCTTTGCATGAGGATTATAGGCAAACGCTCAAAGACAATGATAATAGGTATTAATGTTTTTTAAAGCGCAGATTATATCTTTCAATCTACTACATTTCCTTGGCTAATCTATTTGCTGTTCCACCCTGTGACTGGTACATATACAGGATGGAGGTGAGGACATATGATTGGAATTATACTGTAGTCTGCATCCTTTCATTGCGAAAGAGTGGTCCATTCACATTTATCCAACTACAGCTGTGAACACTAGCTATTTTATTCAAACAGTTTGTGTGTTCACGTATCAATGTTTAATGTCTTGTAACATTAAAGGAAATCGAGACAATTATTTAAAGTGCCAAGTTGATCTTTAAGAAGTGAAACAACTCCTTGAAGAGCAATTAGATGTATAATTTGGAGTGTTTTTAATTTCTTTAAAGTTCCAGGATTGATAGTTAATTTAGTGAAAGCATATTTCCAAGATGTGGTATAGTGTTATGGTCAGTTAGTCAGCGGATAGTGTATTTTATAGAACTGACGGTGCCTTGGGAAGGACTTAGTGGATGAGGTTGATGAAAGGAAAAGGCTGAGATATGTAGAGTTGGCAGCAGAGGTTGAGCAGTGAGGATGGAGAGCAAGAGTACGCCGGGTAGAGGTGGGTTGTAGACGTTTCATAGCGAGATCAACCACCTCACTATTTGGAGAGCTCGGAGTTCATGGACAGAGTTTGCGTCAGGCCGTGAAACAGATGTCAGAAGCAGCAGAGCAAGGCAGTTGGTGGGTTTGGTGGAGAAGAAATAGTGTCAGTTGGGGACAGAAAGCAAACGTATGACATGCAGTGTGTGTGTTTATTTGTAATTATAGTCTGTGCAAGTATATCCCAGTCTTATGCACGGTTGATATTTGTGGTGTTACGAGTTTAATGGTGGGTTAGGTTAAGTGCTGCTGGCTATCAGTAAGCAGACCTTAGAACACAAGCAGCTCGGGAGGTACTTAGTGGAAGCATAGGATGCAGGTGTGTATCATTTGTTAGTGTGAGCTAATATTCTGTAGCTCCCTTTATTTAAGTAGATACTGGTAGCAGGGAGGTGGTGAGAGGAGGTAGAGGGGGGTTGTTCTGGGACGTCAGAATCAACTGTTGACTTGTCGTGGGGAGTAACTCAACAAAACACCGTGAAGGGAGATGCCCATATTGATAGTGCAGAGCCAATGAGATACTTGCATCTACATGACAGGTTAAAAAGTTTGAGCTTGTTAACATGTGGGAGGCTGTTGTTTGGAACATGCTGGAGCTAGTTTTTGGAGGAAACCTTGTTCTGCAGGAAATTCATTACTACTACTTGCGGCGTGGTATAGTGTTATGGTCAGTTAGTCAGTGGATAGTGTATTTTATAGAACTGACGGTGCCTTGGGAAGGACTTATTGGATGAGGTTGATGAAAGGAAAAGGCTGAGATATGTAGAGTTGGCAGCAGAGGTTGAGCAGTGAGGATGGAGAGTAAGAGTACGCCGGGTAGAGGTGGGTTGTAGAGGTTTCATAGCGAGATCAACCACCTCGCTATTTGGAGAGCTCGGAGTTCATGGACAGAGTTTGCGTCAGGCCGTGAAACAGATGTCAGAGGCAGCAGAGCAAGGCAGTTGATGGGTTTGGTGGAGAAGAAATAGTGTCAGTTGGGGACAGAAAGCAAACGTATGACATGCAGTATGTGTGTTTATTTGTAATTATAGTCTGTGCAAGTATATCCCAGTCTTATGCAAGGTTGATATTTGTGGTGTTACGAGTTTAATGGTGGGTTAGGATTAGTGGAAGATAGGATGCAGGTGTTTATCATTTGTTAGTGTGAGCTAATCGTCTGTAGCTCCCTTTATTTAGTAGATACTGGTAGCACAGGTGGTGAGAGCTGGTATTGAGGGGGGTTGTTCTGGGACGTCAGAATCAACTGTTGACTTGTCGTGGGGAGTAACTCAACAAAACACCAGTGAAGGGAGATGCCCACTTGATAACCCCAATGATATACTTGCATCTACATGATCAGTTTAAAAATGAAATGAGCTTGTTAACATGTGGGTAGCTGTTGTTTGCATATGGAGCTAGTTATTGTTCTTAGCATAAGTTGGTATATTCAGTTACATAGTGCTTTGGGCTTGGTTTTCCATGTTGAGAGCTTATCCTGGTGTTACAGCACACGTACCTTGTGTTTTAATTGTGCTTTAAAATGTTGCCAATCCAATGCTACATCTGTAAAAGTTGGAAACACGGTGATTCAAGGAGAAAGGAGATGTATGTAGGCACAGGAGACTGAAGAAGGGTCTCGACCTAAAACATAATCTATTCCTTTTCACCAGAGATGCTGCCTGACCTCCTGAGTTACTCCAGCTTTTTGTCTATCACGGGAGACTATAGATGCTGCAATTTTGTGCGAAAAACAAAATGCTGGATGAATTCAGTGGGTCGGGTAGCATCTATGGAGGGAAATGAACAGACAGTGTTTTGGGTCGGGGACCTTCAGACTGCTCGCCAGATGACCTTTATGTTCTGAAGATGAATCTGGACCCAAGACGTCCCCGACTCACTGAATTTGTTTCTTTACACCTGGAGACCAATGTTTCAGGCACAGCCCGGTGTTGTTTTGATAGATTGTGTTAATGTTAATAATTTGTGATTCTTATATAATCACATTACATTTTCAGTGCAATAATTTTGATTTTAGTTTTAAATCTTCCTGATATCTAAATAGCAATCCTGCATCAACCAGCATTTATTATTTAGGTTGTCATGTACAGTGAAAAGCTTTCTTTTGCATGCAAGCCAATCAGATCTGATAACATCATGCATAAATACAATCAAGCCAATCTCAAGTGCAATAGGTAGAGCAAAGGGGAAGACACAGAGTGCAGAATATTGTTCTCAGCATTGTAGCGCACCGGTTCCAAGTCCACAGCAGGGTTGGGATGAATCAGACAGTACCCTAGCTCATGGAAGGACCATTCAGAAGCCTGATAACAGATAGTTTGGTGCATGCTTTCAAGCCTCTATAACTTATGCCTGATGGGAACAGGGAGAAGAAGGAATGACCAGGGTGGGACAAGACTTTGTTTATGTTGGTCGCTTTTTCTGAGGCAGTGTAAAGTGTAGATGCTGTCAGTGGTGGAAAGTGGGAAGTCTGGTCTGTGTGATGGACTGAGCTAATCTACAACTCTCTGCAATTTCTTAAGGGCCTGTCCCACTTACGCGATTCTTTGGGCGACTTGTCGGCACCCGTCATAGTCGCAGCAGGTCGCCGAAAATTTACTCCAGCATTTTGTGTCTATTTCCAATTTCTGTATCAGAACAGATATTAAATCCTAATCAGATGGATATTTTGGTAACATAAACCTGGAGATCCTCAATTAATAGTAGATGAGGATTGTGTATTTATTTCAATTCTCAGCACCTATTTTGGGGAAACCTGCATCAAATTAGATTTGTTTGAAAAATGTAGTTTTAAAAAAAAGTTTGATCAATTCAGAACAGTTTGGTAATGTTTTTGAATGTCGACACATACTGGGAGGGTTCTTAATCTATCAAAAATGTTGTGAGCTGGCTAAGCTGGAGTATGACTTCAGAGGTTGCCATCTATTTAAAGCATTTTCTGAGCTACCTATGTGGTGGAATGTATGTGCACAGCGAGACCTCGTTGTTGAAGTTGGAGCACTTTTAACAAGTTAGCCATGTGTGGACCACACAAGGAAAGTGTTGTCACTTACTCAAGGGGCCGTGACTTGATTGTGTGTGAATGTATGTAAAAATATCACATTGATAACTTGTGAATTTGAGAGGAGCCTTCTGGTGGAGGTATTCCCATAATCCTGTAGCCCTTAAAAGACACAAAATGCTGGAGTAATTCAGTGGGTCAGACAGCATCTTTGGAGAACATGGATAGGTGATGTTTCGGATAAGGATCCTTGTTCAAACTTAATTGTCTAAAAGATGTCTGAAGAAGGGTCCCAACCTGATAGGTCACCTATCCATGATTTCCAGAGATACTGCCTGACCTGCTGACTTACTCCAAGATATTGTGTATGTCTTTGGTAAATCAGCATCTGCAGTTCCTTGTTATTACCCTGTTGTCCTTGTTTTTCTTGTTGTTCGGGATTGTGGTGTTGTAAATATATTTTCACCGACGTTTTAATCATTCCACATAAATTCTTCCGTTATACTAGAATTGTTTTCTGCGATAAATGTGCTTTTCAAATGCCGACTAAATGGTGCAGGAATTTAACTTGGCTCCGGACATGGGAGAATGTTTACAGAAAATTGCTTTGTTTCAAAATTATTAGTAAATATCCATTTTCACATTTTGCTGTTAATTAGATAGAATAAAAACAAGCCTGACATTGTGGTGAGTCTGTCTCAAATAAGATTGTTCCAACATCAAAAGTATATTTTGTAGCTTTTATAAAAAATGGCTAGTTTAATTGAGGTTATTACTAATAAAAAAATATTTCCAAAGGTTTGAATTAATTGGTGGTTCTGTGATCTCCCACACTCTATTCTGAACTTGTGATATACTGAGAAATACTATGTTTTTTAATATCCTTTAGACATTATGTATACTTGCTAATATAGCAGATGGAACAACTGCAAAGGATCTCATCATGACAAATGATGACATTTTACAAAAAATTAAATACTACATGGTAAGTAATTTATTTTTCTTAAATTTCAGGAGAAGTACATATTATTTATTTTGGTATTGATTTTCATTTTGGAGAGTATTTCAATGTTTGACTATAGTGGACGAATTCTATCACTTTCATTGTTGCAATCAAGTTACAGGTGCTGTGCTGTTATGCTGCAGGAGCCGCTATTTAAGGGAAATGTTGTGCTTTGCACACTAGCAAATCTATATTTTTGTTATTGGATATGTGGGCTTTAATGTTATAGGCGTTTAAATTTATCTACGACAATTTATTTTGACACACATGAAACTAACCATGCATATTGTTTTTTTTAAATCGAGCACTTTCTCAATCATACTTGACATTGATGTATCTTGTAGGTATTTTATTGTGAATTTATTATTCCTGTATGAGTAGGTATGTTACAAAACCTACCTGAATCGTGGCTGAGCATCTGCCCCACCCCTTGTGTGTGATTTTGGCGCTGTTTAGAGGGGGCGGGTTTAAAACGCGATTTTTACTAGGCTGTTGCAATCGAAAATGTTCAGCCTAGTAAATCATTAACGGAAAATCGCTGAAAGACCCCGTCGCAAAAGGTATTATTAGTTTTTATGGCCTTGTAAAATAGTTAGAGTAATTTAAAAATCACTCTCTAAACTCGCAACCTCTCGCAGCCCCAGGGTTTTATAAAGCAAACAATTAAAGGTATGTACCTTATTTTTACATTAAATGGGGCATGTATATAACCCTGTTATTAAAGTTTTCTATAGCGAGTAGCTCATTTTGGGCTCTTTATATCCCGCAGTATTTTTCTGGGCATTTGAGGGCATAAATCTAGCGCAATGTGAACGTTCTAAACCAGCGCGTTCCACATGAACCCACTAGAAAGCCGATTTAAATTGACTTTAATTTACAGCAATTGAACACTAAATTCCTTCCATTTGGCCTATAAATTGATGTAAATGAGATTTAAAAATCCTGTTTTATTGTGAATTATTTGTGAATATTATTTGGACACTTGGGCTATTTAAAAATGTTAATCATTTATTAAGAAATGGATAGATGTTTAGATCTAGTAAATTGAAGTTTTAAATTAGCTACAATTGGGTAACTAACTAATTATATGCTTTAATTTCAGGTCATCCAAGTAAGATTATTTTATATTTGTTTCAGAATGGTTCAATCTATGATAACTGAAAATTTCATTCAGTTCTCTTAATTTTTAAGAAGGTTATGTGCTTTTGACTGTCCACGATCACAGCTTTTTTGTTATGTCCATAGAAAATCAATAGGGAACAAGATGCTAATTTCCGAGTATGAAAATGGCCATAACCTTTTTATTACTTGAGATATGAAAGTGAATTAGGTGTCAAATTAAACTTATTGTTATGCTTTATCTGATGGGATAAATTGCAGACTTGATTTTTTAAATCTCAAAATTTTGTAACATTGCTAGTATGAGTTGATTTCTGAGAACTGATTTAGTTTAGAGATACAGCGTGACAATAGGCCCTTCGGCCCACCGAGTCCACGACGACCAGTGATCACACTAATTCTATCCTACAAACTCTGAGCAATTTACGGAAGCCAATTAACCTACAAACTTGCATGTCTTTGTAATGTGGGAAGAAACCGGAGCACCCGGAGAAAACCCGTTCTGTTGAAGGCTAGCATGCCAAAAGAAGCCTTCACCAGCCTGTCCACCTGTGACACCACTTTCAGAGGACCTTCTGTGCTACAGGACTCCCGGGGGTCATAGAAACATTGAAAATAGGTGCAGGAGTAGTCCATTCGGCCCTTTGAGCCTGCACTGCCATTCAATATGATCATGGCTGATCATCCAACTCAGTATCCTGTACCTGCCTTCTCTCCATACCCCTGATCCATATAGCCACAAGGGCCACATCTAACTACCTCTTAAATGTAGCCAATGAACTGGCCTCAACTACATTCCGTGGCAGAGAATTCCAGAGATTCACCACTCTCTGTGTGAAAAATGTTTTTCTCATTTCAGTCCTAAAAGATTTCCCCTTTATCCTTAAACTGTGACCCCTTGTTCTGGACTTCCCCAACATCGGGAACAATCTTCCTGTATCTAGCCTGTCCAACCCCTTAAGAATTTTGTAAGTTTCTATAAGATCCCCCCTCAATCTTCTAAATTCTAGCGAGTACAAGCCAAGTCTATCCAGTCTTTCTTCATATGAAAGTCCTGACTTCCCAGGAATCAGTCTGGTGAACCTTCTATGTACTCCCTCTATGGCAAGAATGTCCTTTCTCAGATTAGGAGACCAAAACTGTACGCAATACTCCAGGTGTGGTCTCACCAAGACCCTGTACAACTGCAGTAGAACCTCCCTGCTCCTATACTCAAATCCTTTTGCTATGAATGCTAACATACCATTCGCTTTCTTCACTGCCTGCTGCATCTGCATGCCTACTTTCAATGACTGGTGTACTATGACACCCAGGTCTCGTTGCATCTCCCCTTTTCCTAATCGGCCACCATTCAGATAATAGGGTACTTTCCTGTTTTTGCCACCAAAGTGGATAACCTCACATTTATCCACATTATACTGCATCTGCCATGTATTTTCCCACTCACCCAGCCTATCCAAGTCACCTTGCAGCCTCCTAGCATCCTCCTCACAGCTAATACTGCCCCCCAGCTTCGTGTCATCCGCAAACTTGGAGATGTTGCATTCAATTCCCTCGTCCAAATCATTAATATATATTGTAAATAGCTGGGGTCCCAGCACTGAGCCTAGCGGTACCCCACTAGTCCTACTGGTGGGACTAGTGGGGTCCTACCATTCACTGTGAAAGTTCTATCCTAGTTTGAAATCCCAAACCTCCCACTTATCCAAATTAAACTTTGTTGGCCATTCCACAACCCACTTAAAACCCACTCAAATTTTCTCAGCCAAAGCTATCTCATGCTCATATTTTGTCCTCCTGATATCCTTCTTAAGTACACTCCTGCATCCCTTATACTCCTCTAAGGATTCACTTGATCCCATCTGTTTGGTCCTGACTCATGCCTTTCCCTGTCTTTGGACCAGAACCTCGAGATCCTTTGTCATCCAGAGTTCCTTATTCCAGCTGGTATTGTATTTCACTTTAACAGGAACTGTGTTGTATGTGTCAATGTATCAAAATAAGTCAAAGGGATATTTTGCAGTAAAATTGCTGATCTTTATTAAATCTTGGAAAGTTAACCACGTTAACTTTTATGTTTTATTTAGAGATAAGCTTTCAATCTTGCATCCACTTCATTACCAAATGGCAATTTCCTGATTCTTGCTGAAGCCATCAACCTTTACCTTTGTTAGCTTTAATATTCCTTAGCCAAACTTTCAATCTTTCATACTCCACCCTGTATAAACTTGTGCTTATTCAAACTTTCTGCCTGTATCTGAACTTTCTGTACTTCCTGTTACCCATGTACTTATTGACTTGCACGCTTCCTGATCTGATAGTCCTCTGTATTATAATTCTCCTCTTCACTTTCCATTTTCTTCCTATTCCTCAATACATCTTCTAGATCTACAAGCCCCCTAGATCTGCAAATTTTGGACTTTTACTTCCTGATTTTATTAGCAGCCAAGATTTTAGCCATCTTGACCAGAAATTTCTGAATTACTAAAACCTTTCTTTCTTTCCTGCTTCTTAAACCTTTATTTCACCAAAAGCTTCACAATCTCCTCCTGTGAGTGGCTATTTGGGGCACAATGCATTTTTGCTTTGCACGAGCTACAATCACAGCAATCTGTTGCCGTTGTTTTCCCATTCATTACAAGGGTTAAGGCACGATAGCAGAATAAATCCCAGGATAAAAAACCTTAGTAATATTCATGGTGCAACAATCTTTAATATAATCACATATCATTCCTCCCGCCCTCATATTCTACCCACTACTGATGTTTAGCGTGGACAGGAATGGTGGACATTCAAGAAATCATTTGATGCTTTTCTGGCTCCAATATAAGTTGAAACAGTTCAATAACTCGCCTTGAAGTGAAAGGAAGCTTGTGTTGATTAATTTAGGTTGCATCTGCATGCAACTCTTAGTATTGGTCGGACTAAAAACTCTAGATGCCTGAAATCTGAAATTAAAACAGAAACCACCGGGGAAAGTGAATCAGCATTAAGACACTTTGTGGCTACTTTCAAGACTGTTGGGCCTATTTTGATGAGAGTGCACATGAACACTCGCCTCACCACAAGAAACAGGTGTCAACCATGGTAACTCTTTAAATGGTGTTTTTGGAGAGGAACATTAGTGGTGCTTAGGTATTATGCTGGTCTTAAAATACAGCACCAAGAACCACTGCTCACCCACTGTCTGATATAATGCTTGCCAGATATTTTTTTTAATTTCGGAGGTGCCTTGTATTAGGAAGGTCTACTTATTTAGTGTTTCGGCTGGTAAAAAGTCGGCAAAGTCGTTCATTGTTTGATACCTTTATCATGATATGTATACTATTGCACAGCTCATTTCTACTCTGTGGCAAGTCCTTTCTGATTTGTTAGTACTTGGATCAACATGCCCTTCATTTTAAATCTTTCTTTTTTCTTTTCTCTATAGCCATCTCCAGACTTTCACAGTGTTTAAGAAGGAACTGCAGATGCTGGAAAATCGAAGGTACACAAAAAAGCTGGAGAAACTCAGCGGGTGCAGCTTTGTCGTACAGTTGGAGGGCAGGGGGCAGCTGCACCCGCTGAGTTTCTCCAGCGTTTTTGTGTACCTCCAGACTTTCACATCTCTCTCCACAAACCGTGTAGGATGAAACTGTAAATGCTGGTTTCAACTCGGGATAGACACAAGAAGCTGGAGAAACTCAGCGGGTCAGACAATATCTCTGGAGAAAAGGAATAGGTGCCGATTCGGGTCTGGACCTTTCTTCAGACTGAACAATGTCTAAAGAAGGGTCTTGACCTGAAACGTCACCTATTCCTTTTCTACAGAGATGCTGTCTGACCCGCTGAGTTTCTCCAAACTTTTGTGTCTCTCTCCACAAACTCTCTTATTCCCTCCCGATAGTTACAATGGCTGTTCTTCTGCTGATCATTCCTGATAGAAACCTCCCTTATTTGCACAAGCTGGGCTCTTGATAGATCCACTAGAAATATGATGTCCCCTGCTATATCTATTACTCCAGCTGTTCACTGGTAATGTGCAAACTTAGAATGCTTCCATGAGAGGCATTCGGCTCACTACCTCTGTCTAATGCAAGCACTCTCAGAAATATTAACCCCATTGGCAATGCCCTCCAATTAATTGATTGAAAGTTACAGCATGGAAGCAGGCCTTTCAGCCCACCATGTCAACGCCGACCAGTGATCACTCGTTCGTCCGCACCAGTTCTATGTTAACCCACTTTCACATCCACTTGCTGTACACTGGGGACAATTTACAGAGGCTAATTAATGTACACACTCGCACGTCTCTGGGATGTGGGAGGAAACCGAAAGACCCGGTGGAAACCCACGCTGTCACAGGGAAAACATGCATATTCCACTCAGTACCCAAAGTCAGGATCAAACCTGGGTCTCTGGCGCTGAGAGGCAGCAATTCTACCCGCTGCATAAGGGTCCATTTTTCACCGCGATGTCCACTGTGCTGCCCTTGTGGTTCAAGCAGTTCACTGATGTGATGTGGATGTAATCAAACACTAAAAAATGGACCATTGACTTTGTACCATCAGTCATCGGAATCACCTGTATGAATTTCCATCCATGGCATGATGAAACGTATCTCCAAATTTGATTCCAGTTCCAGAACAAAATGAACAGTGGAGGTTATTTAGTGTTTGTTCACAATTTCACAAGTTATAGGAGTGAAATTAGGCCATTCGGTCCATCGAGTCTACTCCGCCATTCACTCATGGCTGATCTCTGCCGCCTAATCCCATTTTCCTGCCTCCTTCCCATAACCCTTGACACCCGTTCTAATCAAGAAGTTGTCTATCTCTGCCTTAAAAATATCCACTGATTTGGCCTCCACACGTTATACTACCCTCTGACTAAAGATTTCAGCGCTGTTCTTAATAAGCAAATGGCATTTATATCTTCGAACAGAGGATGCATGACTGATCTGCAGACTGGGAAACTAGCATTAAATATATGTTACAGTTTTTAGTTTATTAATTAATTAATTATTTTCCAGGGCCATTCAAATGTAAAGCTCCAGTTGGCTGCTACTTTTTGTATATCCAATCTCATATGGAGTGAAGAGGAAGGTAAGATTTGTAATTATCTTTCGAATTTTGGTTGCATGTGGCTCACAAAGAATAGCGCGGCACGGTGGCGCAGCGGTACAGTGCCAGAGACCCGGGTTTGATCCCGACTAAGGGTGCTGTCTGTACGGAGTTTGTACGTTCTCCCCGTGATCGCTTGGGTTTTCTCCGAGATCTTCGGTTTCCTCCCACACTCCAAAGACGTACAGGTTTGTAGGTTAATTGGATTTGTATAAATGTAAATTGTCCCTAGTGTGTGTAGGATAGGGGATTGTTAGTTGTTGCGGACTCGGTGGGTTGAAGGGCCTGTTTCCGCGCTGTATCTCTAAACTAAACTAAACTAAAAATTATTTTGATCCATAAAAAAACGTCTCGTTGTCAGTTTTTTTAACCTAAAAAATGTTCTTACTGGAATATTAAAAGACTAATTGTGTGCATTGTGTAGTTTTTACATGGGTGTCACACTCAGAATAAGTTGAAGTGGTTGTTACTGGATCATTATCAAGAAGCCTGAAGTATACATCTGGAGGCTGGAGTTTTGATTCCACTATGGTGCTGGGGAATTTAAACTGGAATAATAAATTTGGAATCAAAAGTTATTATCAGTAACTACCAGATAATCATAAAACCCCATCCAATTCACATGTAATTTCATTGCTCATAGTAGCAGCAGCCAAATTTATTTAATAACTTGAAATTAAAATTCTCAGTTGCTGTGGTGAGACTTGGAAGTGATCTTTTTATCGATCTCCAAGCCTCAGGTTTATGGGCCAGTTGGTTCTTCTCCTCCTTTCTCTTGGGCAGGATGACGCTTCCATTTGTTTCTGAAGGGTGGGAGATACCTCTGCACGATCTCTTTAAACCTGGAATGGTTGTTGTACACCAATACTCAATGGTCTTGTAGAGTCAGAGTCTTACAGCGTGGAAAAAGGCCCTTTGGCCGAACTTGCCCACACCGGCCAACATGTCCCATCAGTCAGTCCGAAGAAGGGTCTCGACCCGAAATGTCGCCCATTCCTTCTCTCCAGAGATGCTGCCTGTCCCGCTGAGTTACTCCAGCATATTGTGTCCCATGTACACTAGTTTCACTACCTGCATTTGGTCCATATCCCTCCAATCCTGTCCTATCCATGTACCTGTCCAACTTTTTTCTTCAGTTGTGGGAAGTGCCCATTTATTATGATTAAAATTAGGTAGAAAGAGGAGTAATACTGTTGATCTACCCAAAGTCTGGCATTGAACCTCAACGGCATAGCTCTGTTATTCAGTCTGATAATGTAGAAACATGGAACTACAGATGCTGGTTTACACAAAATGCTGGAGCAACTCAACAGTTCAGGCAGCATCTCTGGAAAACATGCATAGGTGACACTTTGAGGCAGGAGACCTCAGTCTGAAGAAGGGTCTCAACCCGATACGTCACCAATCCGCGCTCTCCAGAGATGCTGCCTGACCTACTCCTGCACTTTGTGTCCTTTTAGTGTGACAATACCTGGAAATAATAGAGGTGTAGCTGTGCACAATATGATAAAGATGCACATACAACCATGGTTATCTTTCCCCACCTGGTTCGATTATTAACACACAAGCTACCTCGAAGCCCTCCCCTATTGTATCGACCCCACCTCATCACATTATTCTACATACTAAAATATATGTGAAACTCACGGATTCATCACCTTGATCCTGGAAACAGACTTTGCTGCACAGACGTTGCACTTACATGTACATGGAAACAAAGCTCCACCCCATCTTCAGAACCCTTTCCCTAATGATCTCCTCGTTGCTTTTGCTCCCTTTCAGATCCCTTCCCTTTCCTTTCCTTTTAAATATCTCTCTTCCTTTCTGAAGAAAGGTTTCGACCCAGAAACGTTACCCATTCCTTCTCTCCAGAGATGCTGCCAGTACCGCTGTTACTCCAGCATTTTGTGTCTGTCCTCTTCCTTTCTCACTCGATTTCAATGACTGAACCACAATGTAATCTTATCTATCATACCTGTACTGTAGCAGACACCGTACTGAACACGAATTATTTACTCTTTCAGTTAGATGGCTTTTTAAAAAAAATACAAAAAGGACCAATTAAAAGTCCTTAATTAAGAAAATCTTATTAATGTTCCAAATGGACCACACATCCCAATAATTCTGAAATGATTTGTTTTTGAAATAAATTTATTACATAGTTTGTTATTATACACAAAGGGAATGTCAATAAAGTGCTTTCAATCTGCAGATGCTAGATTTATGACAGTGACAGGTGATTATGAAGGAATAACTTGTATTTAATTTTATTAGGTTCCCATGAACGACAAGATAAGCTGAGAGAATTAGGAGTAGTAGATATTTTACATAAATTGGTTCAAACTACAGATCTCAACCTGTCTGACAAGTAAGCATTGACAACATTTGTTGAATCTTGCGTTGACTTTAATCATTTTTAATCATTGGCTAATGTCATAAATACTATCAAGCAGCATGTGCTAGCTGACCCCAACTATGTCAAATGTGCTTACTTTTGAAATCTTATGTATGCTACATTGGGGACCTCACTAGGGCAATCAGTAGAAGGTAAAACAAATTTAAGATTGGAATATAAACTATGTTCTGCACAAATTTGATTTTCTGGTCATCTTACATTTTAAGGGCAGATGAGAGAATACAATCTCATTGAACTTGCAACCAACAGTATTGAATTCTGCTCTACTGTAGCCTGTTTGGTAATTTCTTCTCAGTTTCTGTTTGAAACGTAAAATTGACCTGAGCTTGTCTTGAAGTATTTATTTATATGTATTGTCTCTATGGTTAATGTTTTGAAATTATTATTGTTAATCATAGGTGCAAGATGATTTTCATTTTATTGGAACAATAATTTAGCTTTGAATAACTCTTTGAATAAAACAAAGTTAAGAATGTTTAACAAATTCAAGAATCCATGCTGCCATTTTCATATTTGGCATTACATTCATTGGCAAGCACAACAGGGTGGCATGGTGGTGCAAAAGTAGACTACAGGTGCTGTCTGTACGGAGTTTGTACCTTCTCCCCGTGACCGCATGGGTTTTAGAAACATAGAAAAATAGAAAATAGGTGCAGGAGGAGGCCATTTGGCCCTTCGAGCCTGCACCGCCATTCATTGTGATCATGGCTGATCATCCACAATCGGTAACCCATGCCTGCCTTCTCCCCATACCCCTTGATTCTGCTAGAGCTCTATCCAACTCTTTTTTTAATTCATCCAGTGAATTGGCCTCTACTGCCTTCTGGCAGAGAATTCCTCAAATTCACAACTCTGAAAAAGTTTTTTCTCATCTCAGTTTTAAATGGCCTCCCCTTTACTTAAGAAATCCTATTTTCTCCGAGATCTTTGGTTTTCTCCCACACTCCAAAGACGTACAGGTTTGTTGGTTAATTGGCTTGGATTAAGTGTAAATTGTCCCTAATGTGTGTAGAATAGTGTTAATGTGCGGGGATCGCTGGTCGGTACGGACTCGGTGGGCCGAAGGGCCTGTTTCTGTGCTGTCTCACTGAACTAAACTAAAATTAAGACTTGTATATTCAATACTTCGCACAAACTGCAGTGAGATGGATATCCATGCAGAGATTCATTGAGTCACTGTAGAAAATGTGATCATATTTTACTGCCTAACTACAATAATGCTTTGTTGGAATCTTGCATGACTACAGTAGAAACGGCATTGCCAAAAACTAATTCTCAATCTATTACAGGGCAAAAACAGCGCTGCAGCAATTTCTGTCATGAGTAGACAACCTGTTGGGGTCCAGTCAGCAGCTCTAAATGGACAGCAGGTGGGAAGTTCAGTGGAGTGCTCGGCCCTGATCCATTTTTGCACAAGTCACCTTGGACTGCAGTTTTTGTGTGCAGTGATTCATGAAGAAATATTAGTCGTTCAGGAAGCAAGTAAGAAATAATGCAGCGGAGAGCAAAGTCCCATCTCAATATGACTGCTTATACAAAACATAAACAGAATGTTTGACTCCCCTCCTTATTGAATCGGAAGAAAAATCTACTCCTGCTGCAGCTGTTTAGTGTGTGATTGGTTACTTTTCTGAATTTTGTTTTTTTAAATAGTGTTTTCTACAGATTTTTCTGGGTAGTGTATTGTTTGCTGAATGAAGGCTATACCTGGTGTAAAGAATTTACCTCCACATAACACCCTAAAGAGAATGTAATATTTAAAAAGTGTGAAATAAAATATATGATTTTGTTTTTAAGCTCTGTAGAGAAGGTAAAATATGATAAGAATTTGATGAACCACAACTATCTGCGTTTCATTTGGAACTGCATCTGTTAATAGGCCTACACAGGTAGATGTAATGCAGTCTAACTTTTCATACTCCAAAAAGATTTTCCTCAGGGAAGGGGAACACCAGCCTTCACATCAAGATCCAGGTTTAAATCTAACTCAGGGACAGGTAATGAAGGAATTCTGCCACCCATTTTCATTGACTATTTGCAGTAGCTTTGTTTCCCTTTCAACGTTTGGGCATTGTGCTTAAGCAGAGACTGGACTTTAACAAATAGATTGTGATGGTTTTGTCCAGTGCACAGTAAAACCTGATCTCGGTGGAGAATCATAGGTTGTGTGAAAGAAGGAAGATTTTGAAAGTTGAGCAATATTAACGGATCAATTTAGGAAAACCATGCTCTCCTGACAGTCGCATCTATAGATCAGCTCTATATCCTGAAACATGACACGCTGTAATGTTGATGTTTACTTGGTATTGCTGGTATTGCAGGTGTATAAACTTGTACCCACAAATGGGCATTGCTGCATAATTGGCCTGTGCATCCACTTACCCGAATATTGGCAATTTTAGTGTTCACTATTGCCTTGACAAAGCACTAAAAATGCCAGATGGCAGAATGAAATATTCACCTCGTGCTATTGTCTCTTCTAGTTCATGAATGCAAGGAAATATTTTTATAAACCAGCATCTGCGGTTCCTTGTTTCTAAATTGTTGCCCAATATTGGTACCCGGATTTTCTTGGACAATGGTAAAAATAAAAACGCACACATTGTTAGATGGAAGTTATGCTTTGGAGAATATTTTCAGAGTATGATATTGAAGTGATACCTGTGTAGGCCATTTGAAACAAATGCAGTTTTTTAATTTTTTGTTGTGTTTTCATTGAAATTTCCCAGTTCTCCCTCATTTTGTTCCGTCACTTTTAGTTCTTGACCCCTTCTCTCTGAATGTTGCCATTTGGATTTTAACACCTGTCTGGTCTTTTGCCGCCATGCAGGTTTTATTAGCATTTGTAAACTACTGCCCTCAATGCAGAAGTACAACAAGAGGTTTCCCTTCCGGTTCTCAGCAAATAAAACGGAAAGCTTAGTGAGGATTTACAT
Organism: Leucoraja erinaceus; assembly: GCF_028641065.1. NCBI lineage: Eukaryota > Metazoa > Chordata > Chondrichthyes > Rajiformes > Rajidae > Leucoraja > Leucoraja erinaceus. The sequence continues at coordinate 1,461,919 of NC_073383.1, forward strand.
TGAAATTTCCAGTGCTTGTTGATACAAGCGTTGTCATGGTTGCTGCATGTGTTAATGCCTGGCTACTTGCAGCTAATT